>NC_136500.1:14662135-14699635 GCF_053919585.1 Euprymna scolopes
CGGCTAGTGGTCCAGGTAGTTTGGTCAAGATAGATGGAACCATGAAGAAGGAGCAATATTTGGAGATACTCCAGAAAAACATTAGACAGGATGCGGAGAATCTCAATTTAGGACCAAACTGGGTCCTTCAACAGGATAATGATCCAAAACATACTGCCAAAATAGTCAAGAAATGGTTTGAGGATAATCAAATTAATGTTTTGGAATAGCCTTGCCAGAGTCCCGACCTGAACCCTATCGGAAACCTCTGGCACATATTGAAAACTGAGGTTAAAAAGCGGAAACCTAGAAATTTGAGGGATTTGGAGAACTACTGCATTGAAGAATGGTCAAAAATCAGTGTTGATGCTTGTAAAAACCTTGTTGATAAATATCCAAAACGATTACAGGCAGTTATTAAGAATAAAGGGCATGCTATTGACTATTAGTAAGAGAGGTATGAATAATTTTGAACTAGTGCCATTATTGTTTTTCTTTGTATAATGTTTCAAACTTGCATAATTTATTTATTTGTTGAGTTTAAATTAAATGCCTATGCTTGATTTATTGTCTGAAATCCCTTTAATATTGTCTACCTTCTGGTTTGAGCAATATTCTTATAGAAATCTCAAAGATACGAGGGGTATGAATAATATCGGGCACAAGTGTATATATATATATATATATTAATGTTGGGACGATTAATCAGAATCGGAATCGAGAATCAGAAAAATCGAAACTTTTTGGGGTATCGGAATCGGTATCGAAAAATTATAGTCTAATTTCCGATTCCAACCCGATTCTTTAAAATTAAAAAAAAAAAAAATGAAACAATCACAAATTGTTATTTTTTAATTAGAAGTTGTACCTTTACAATATAAGACTGAGAATATGTTATAAATCTTATTTACAGATTTAACATTGATTAGCAGGGTTTATTTTATTATATATATTTATTGAGAGATAACTTGCCTTTGTAATCGTTTTACATCTATTCGCTAATATGTCTATGTGCCCTCATCCGAGGGAGTTTATATGATTATTAAAAGTTTTAAATGCTCTGGGCGGCGGGGTGGGGGTAGGGTAAATTTCGTTGGCGCCAACTGTACATTGGGGTACCTTTCATCGGCTTCTTCTGAAATAATTAAAGTTTTATGGCACATCTTTGGACACAATGAAATACTTCGCGGCTTTGACAATTGTTATTCCAAGCATATTTGAAAACTCATTCTCAGACGTAGACTCTCCAAACGTAACTTAATTTGTTTTATCAGTTTTTATTGTAAGCAAAGTAAATATTCTAGAGTTTACTTGCCTATTCAATATCACAGATTTTAAAAAGCTTTTCGCGCCTATGTGATAAATGGCCATACGGTGTCTATTAGAGACTTCACACTTTAATATAGAAGATTGAACATGCTTAGAATTTTTTTGGAGGCGCTGGGTTTGTCTGATCACCACATCCTTGGAAATATTTTATGTTTTCTTATATTTTGTTTGGTTTTCGCACAAATGAAAAAATAGACGAAAATCTCACAAGTTTATCAAAACTTTGGACAGAATAGATATAAAACAAATATTGAAAAGTTTGTTAACTTAAAACAAAAATCATTTACATTTAAAATACCCAAAACATATGAGATTCTATTTTTTAGGCGATTATGTGTGAATACATTGAAATGTTATTTTAGAATTTAGAATGGGGGTTCAGTTGTGCATATAAATATAATGTAAACTGATCCCATTTCGATACATTATAACTTTTTAAGCAGTTAAGTAATTTTTACCACTAATTCTAAGGCCGATCAGCAAAATCATAAAATCACATATAATTGCTATATTTTTCGTATATAGAGTTAGTAGTAGGAAAGAAACGTGTTTTTTATGACTTTTAACAATACTATATATTAATACGATAGCGTGTGTGTGATTTATGTTGTGTCACGATTACATCCGATGTACTGTTGTTTAATTGTTATAGATTCACATTTCTTATAATAAACCATTTTACCAAGAATTTTTTCATAAATTTTGGTTTTGGTTTCGATTATAGCTGATGGCATTCAAGCCATTTATTTTCTTATAAATAATTTTATCAACAATTCTTCTATAAGTTTTTGTTTCGGTTTAAATTATAGCTGATGGCACTTAAATAATCTATTTTTTATAAATGATTTTACCAAGAGTTCTTCATAAGTTTTGGTTTCGATTTCGATTATAGCTGATGGAACTCCAGGTATCCATTTTCTTATAAATAATTTTATCAAGAATTCGTCATAAATTTGGTTTCGGTACATTATAACTTTTTATACATATAATTGCTATATTTTTCGTATTGCAACCCGTACTTAGGGTTAGTAGTAGGAAAGAAGCGTGTTTTTATGACCTTTAACAATACTATATATTAATATGATAGCGTGTGTGTGATTTATGTTGTGTCACGATTACATCCGATTGACTGTTGTTTAATTGTTATGGATTCCCATTTCTTATAATAAATAATTTTACGAAGAATTCTTCATAAGTTTTAGTTTTGGTTTCGATTATAGCTGATGGCCCTCAAGTCACTTATTTTATTATTAAATAATTTTATCAAGAATTCTTCATAAGTATTGGTTTCGGTTTAAATTATAGCTGATGGCACTTAAGTCATTTATTTTCTTTTATAAATGACTAGCGAAGGGTATTTGATGTTACCTGGGTATTTGTAGGGGTGTGTGATGTTAAATAAAAAAGAAACTGGGGGGGGAGGGTAGAATCTAAGGGTGAAGTTTGAAAATAAAATCGGCCAGCCAGAAGTGAAAGATGTTTAAAAGTCGTCGAGCGTTACGACGACGATGATTACGATGTAAGCATTGTTATAAGCGAAGTAAGAAAAGAAAACAACGTTTTAATTAAGCGGGGGGGGGGGTAAAGCCTAAAAAATAACGTAAGGCAAACGAACGATTAAAACAGAGAAAACGAACGAACGTTACGTGAAAAATGGCTTAAATAATACAGAGTTCTATACTTAAATTTAAAAAATCGAAAATAAAAAAAGAAGACATCTCACACCACGATTCGAACCCGAAACGTTTAGATAATGAACCAAGGCCTTAACTACCTTCGCTAAAGCGGCGTATATAAAGTCTGTTCGGTTTATCAACTATTTAAAGTAAATCAGGTCCCGACGTCATGACGTCATCTGACGCATGCGTTGTTGACCCTCCCACCTGTCGATTTCGGGGTGAAAAAGTTAACGTTTTTCTCGTTTTCTGTCTAGACATCTCTCTCTCTCTCTCTCTCTCTTTGTTTGCGTCTCTCTCACTCTCTCTCTCTCTCTGTTTGCGTCTCTCTCTCTCTCACTCACTCTCTCTCTCTCTCTCTCTCTCATTTCGTCTTCCTTACTATAAAGACTGGAAAATGGCGTTTGGCTGTTTTTATTTTTAAAAACTTCGTTCGTTAATATTTTTTGTAAGCGTATTTTTTTGTTTTTACTTCACATGTTTGTCTTGTTATTTTTCGTTTAACTATCGTATCTACCTATTTTGAATGTGGTAATAACTTTGGTAACGTTGCCATAGCGTAGAAGTTCATAGTTTAGCTTTAATTAATTTTTTTTTTACCGATAACAACATTTTTAAATTGTAAATTCAGACCGCCATTAGAGGTTGCTGACGTCAAGATCACGTGACATGACTCAGCGGGTTTTAAATACAAGTTGACCCAAAATAAACGGCCGCGTGTATACTTTATTTAGAAGAGCTGGCGGCCGTATTTTTTTGGGCAGTTATAAATCGATTAAAAAATATGTAATGTTTAACATTAAAATGTCACTTTTTGCCCCCCCTTGCTGAAAATCGATCAGTTGACGCACTTCTGATGGTCACTTTGGGCCAATTTTTTTATATTTGTCGTCCAGAAGGTAGGGCTTTCATATGAGACCAAGTTTGTGAATTTTTGTTGTGTCTGTCGAAAGATTTAGCAGACACACAAACATACACAGAAACAAACACACATACATTTTCGCTTTTATATATATAGATTTTATTTAGAATTCTTAATAAGTTTTGGTTTCGATTACAACTGATGGAACTGAAGCGATTCATTTTGTTTAATGAATAATTTTATCAAAACTTCTTCATAAATTTTGGTTTTGGTTTCGATTATAGCCGAAAGAAACTAAAGCTCATGGGCCCAAGTCATATGGATATATTCTTTTATTTTTGAAATCGCAACTTTATAATATATAAAAATCGATAGAACATTAACTCTAGAATATATATACGAAATCTGCAAGAATTAAAATATCATATTTAAGCGTACTTTACGACCTGGCTACGCCAGGCGTCTTTGCTAGCTTAGATAAATACTTATGTAGTTTTAACCAGAGTTACAATAATATCAGAGCATCTCTATTTACGCCATGAATACCAATATCAATATTAATTTAGAAAAACTTGTTCCCGGAAAACTCGTCCACGGAAAACTCATACCCGGAAAACTCGTACCCGGAAAACTCGTACCCGGAAAACTCCTCCATTTTTGCTAGATAGGAAAACTGGTCCATTATTGAATAAAGTTCGATTGAAAACATTTTATGACCGTTATTGAAGGAGATATTGTTTTTAAAAGAGAATATACATAATATTTTTTAAAGAATATTTTTAATTGTGTACTGTTGTTTTAAAAAAATAATATTGATTTTTCTAAGTGTTTGTTTTTCTACCTAGCTTTGTAAGTTTTTAATGGTTCAACTTATTTAAAAAAGTTTATTTAGTTAAAAAAACAAGTAATGTCGAGTGTTACTTTTGAACAAAAAATGTCCGACATGAGAGGATCACGGCTTAAGAGTCTCGATAATCGCTCAAAAATAGAAAATTAAGAAAATGCTGAGGTAGATATACCTTTAAAACGAACTCCTCTTTCTAAAGAAAATAAATTTGTATATTTTTAGGTAATATCCATGATTACTGCTCAGAAAAAATCAAACTACCGGAAGTGTATACGGTTAATTATGAAACGAAACCGCACGGAAGATACGAAAAAAATACTTCAGTTTTTACCACTTCTTGTGTTATTACGAAACAAACAAATAAAAAAGAAAACACTTCTTGTATTATCAAATAATAAAAGAAATATTTTATTTTAAAAAAATAATTTAGTTTTAACTTTTTGTGTTCACGAAACAACAAAAGGCGCTTGTGCAGTATGCAGTTGGCGGTCATCTTTTCTTTGTGCATTTCACTAAACTGTCGCTAGGTGGGACTTCCCGGTCAAAAATCATTAAAATTATTGTTGTTGACCCTTCAAAGTTGCTTTAATTAAAAAATGTTTCATTTAAATTATTTATTTGTTCGAAAAAAAAAGTTATTTTACTTTATAAAAATCCAATGTTTTTTTCATTACAAAATTGTTTTATCAAAATTATATATTTTCGCGCAAACTTTTAAATAAATCTTTTACAATTATATATTGACACATTTTTATACAATAAATGTTTTTGGTTTTCAAATATTTTTCTGTTCGGAAAAAACAATCTTGTTTGTTACTTATTGCCGCGTTATTTGACCAAAAAAGAAATTGGAGTTATCGCCTCCTAAGAAAAGCCGCCGTCTGCATACTGCAGAAGTGCCCCCCCAAATGACTTTTAAACAAACAAAAATGCTTATATTATCAAACAATACAAGAAATGTTTTCGGTGCTTATGTATTTTTGGTACCGCGCTATTTTTAAATAGTTTTTTCAGGTTAAATTCAAGATTCATAATATCTATTTTTTATTAAATTGTTAGGTGGAAGCACAGAATAGTTACAACACACCCTCCTCTCCCCATGATAAGAATGGCTTCCGAAATAACAACGTTATTATTTCAGCGCGGTACCAAAAATATATAAGTACCGTGTTTTCTTTTTTTTTTTTTCGTGATAACACAAGAATTGTTTGAACAAAATTAGTTCTTTTTAATAAAATATTTGCTTTCTTTGATAATACATAAGTGTTTTCTTTCTTTGTTTTCCCGTAATAACACAAAAAGTGTTAAAACTAAAGATTTTCTTTGCTAATAATGGTTTCGTTTTTGTGTCTTGACTCCGTGACTCCGTGATTAAGTTTACTTTTTTAAAACAACGGTAAACACGTAAAAATAATAAAAATTTTTTTTATGAGGGTGCATGGTCGTCTTTAAAAACGATATCTCCTTCAAGAACGGTCATAAAATGTGTTTTCAATCGATATTTATTCAATAATGGGCCCGTTTTCCTACCTAGCATAAATTAACGAGTTTTCCGTGTACGAGTTTTTCTAGGCACCCACCAATATATTACATATGAATGAGTTCCCCGTGGAATTTCCATAGGCCCCGCTAATTGTTATTATTATTTGCATCTCGTTTTTTTTTACAGCAAAACAAATCAATTTAATACCCCACCAAATTTATAAATTTAAACATTCATAGAAGAAATGCACATAATAGTTAACGAAGTCCAACACCCTCTCCACGTTAAAAATGGTTTTCTAAATAGTAACATTATTATTAAGAAATTCGTTCGTAACAATGGGCGGGGTCGTTATTAATATTTTGTTCTTACATCGTTTTCTCATTTTTTCTACCAATGGTCGACTATTTATGAAAACTGTCAAGTAGCATGTTGTACACTAACGACAAACTGATACAATTTTGCTTTGTTTAAAATAAAAATAAACCTTTTGTTGCCTTTCAGTTTGCAATACATTACTAGGAAAACATTTGAGAAAAATATACCCGGAAATTACCCGGGGGTTTATGTAATAATCTGAAAATTTACAAAAAAGACCCCCCCCCCCAAAAAAAATACAACAACAAATATCTAATTAAATATTTATAAATATTAAAAGAATCGGAATCGGAATCGGGAATCGAATCGGAATCTGAAATTTAGAATGGAATCGGTAATTGGATCGGAATCGGGGAAAATTTTGGAATCGTCCCATCACTAGTTTGAGTTCCTTCAGCTATAATCAAACCGAAACCAAAACTTATGAAAAATTTTTGGTAAAATTATTTATAAAAAGAAGACCTGAGTGGCATCAGCTATGATCGAAACCGAAATCAAAACTTATGAAGAATTATTGGTAAAATGATTTATTACAGGAAAAGGAAGGTCATAAGAATTAAACGACAGTCATTCGGAAGAAAAATGATGTAAGCGTGACACAAAAAAGAATACATATGTTATCGATAATAATAGCAGGTTATCTCAATGTGGATGTGTTATCGGCAGCTCCAGTAACTCTCGCTTCTCCTTTTTTGTCCTTCAATCCTCATTTCCAATGAATTATTTTTCTGACAAAGGGTGAAGAAAAGCTGCTTTCTAGGTCGGTAGTACTTTGTAAAGAGTAGCCTGAGATGTCGGAAAATTTCTGTTTCTATGTCTATCCTTGTGGTCATGTCACTAGTAAGGGTGCTGGAGGTGAACGTTTCATCTGGGCTGACGTTAACCGCCTGATAGTCAAGGACCCGAACCTTGGATTAACCACTAAGGAGGCTGTCCTATCAGCAGGTGCAAAGTACCGGGGCTGCTGTATTGCAATTTGGTAAATGGATTCTGGACCATACAGTAGTTTCTGGTAGGGCCTCTCGATACCATACTAGTGGGTAATTGTTACGGCTTTACCTTATAATGTGCTACAAAAAAGAATTCTTATCTTTTTCTCTCTTATTTTCCCTCTCTGTCCTGCTCCAACCAAGTCGCTGGTTACTTTTAATGCATCTAAAATCAAGCTTCTCTCTTTACATCATCAACATTCTAATCCACATTTGGCATCAATTGAAATGAATGGCTCTCGTCTTCAGGAGGCCTCAAGTTTTGACAAGCTTCTGGGCTTGACCATTACTCCTGATCTTAAATGGAACACGTATATCAAATCTGTTGCCAAGGCCGCTGGAAAAATGGTGGGATCTTTCTATCGATCCGGTAGATATCTCACTGCTGATGCTATTCTCTATCTATATAAGAGCCAGGTACGTCCAAGGATGGAATACTGTTGCCACATCTGGGCAGGAGCTGCTAGAAAGGACTTGTCCTGTCTTGATAGAGTTCAAAATAGACTTCGTAGCCTCGTAGGAGATGTCCTTTTCTCCTCCTTGCAACCTCTATCTCATAGAAGAGATGTTGCGAGTTTGTCTCTGATGTATCGTTATTTTCATGGAAAGTGTTCGACTGAGCTTCAATCTATGGTCCCCCCTCGCCAAACTTTCACAAGAAACACTCGTCTAGCTGTAAACACTATCAATAATTTCCCCCACTCTTTATCTGTGCCTAAACCTAAACGTAGATTCCATGAGAAAAGCTTCTTTCTTAGAACTGCACGCCTGTGGAATTGTCTTCCGTTTTCCTGCTTTCCGGCTGACTACAATATGGTTGTGTTCAAGTCTAAAGTAAATAAGTTCTTGATGAGCCGTTCCATGTAAGTTATCAAATTTACCAAATTTTCATTACTAATGATTACTATATTGTCCAATTTCTACTGTACACTCTTTAACCCTTATCGTTGAGTGGCCTCTGGGCCTTGATAATGTGGTGATGCCTATGTAATAAAAAAAAAAAAGTCTACCGACCTGCTCCACAAACCCCAAAACCTCAACAATCATGACAAATCCCCAAAAAAGAAACACGAATAAACCTGGAACCCCATCTTCCAACGTAGACCCTTACTACCAGGTCTCCTTCTCCAACATCAGGGATCTACGTTCCAACCTTCAAGAGGTTGAAACTTAATTACAGGGCCAACCACTTCTCTAGACGAATTCATAATTAAAGGATACTCTAACTTTACATCTAAATCTGACCCCCAAGATCGCTATGGGCATGGAATATGTGCCTACATCAAAGATGGCTTTCCATGTGGTATCTCCAGAGAAGACCCTAATTTACCTTACATGTGCTTCTGGTTTGCAGTAGCTTACCCCACTGCATTTATATTTGCCCTCTATCGCCCCCACAACAGTGGGGTTACTATCTTTAAGAGCATATCTGAGAAAATTGACCACATCCTGTCTGCTCATCTTCGGCTAACATTCACATTTGCGGTGACTTCAATGTCCATAATGTGGAATGGCTGACCCACTCAAATAAAACCGATGACGAGGGGAGGTTTTGTCATGATTTTGCCATTGCCTATGGCCTCACTCAGATTGTTCACGAACCCACTCGTGTGTCCGATACTACCGGTCAATATGCAAACCTTCTAGACCTTTTCCTCACAACTTCCCCTGAGCAGTGTTCATGTTCCGTTCTGTCTCCTCTGGGATCCTCTGACAACTCTGTTGTAGCAGTTAAGATAAAAATGAAATGTAATAAGTCTTCAGACGTACCTCTCCACCGTACTATATATCGATACTCTATGGCTGACTGGGATAGCTTCCGTACATTCATATCTGACTTACCTCTGCATTCCATGTTTAAAAAGGATGTGTCCTCTATAGTATCAGACTTGACCGAATGGTTAATTGTGGGCATAGACCGATTCATACCATCCAAAAAATTCCAACAAAAACCTAACAGCCAGCCATGGTTCTCCCCTGAATGTGCTGCTTCCATCGCGCACAGAAATCACTTTTTCCATAACTACCAACGTAATAGATGTACTGAGACTAAAGCTGCTTTCAGGACTGCCAGCAACCACTGTAAAAGAGTAATAAAAATGCAAGAGAGCTATATGCTCAGTCCGTCAAGTCCAAAGTAGCTAAGCAGCGGCTTGGTTTCCACCAGTTCTGGCAAATAGCAAACAGGATCTTGAACAGAAGCGTGCGTTCTATCCCAACTATCATCAATGGACGTGAGGTCATCTCGTCAACATCAGACAAGGCCAGACTATTTGCCAAGAACTTTGCAGCTAATTCTGCCATATGCGACAATAGCCATCAACTCCCTGTATTTCCTCCTATAATAGACAACACGCTATGCAACATGCAAATATCTGTGCGTGAGGTCGCCGAGCTAATCAAGAACCTTGATTCCAGTAAAGCAACTGGCCCTGACGGTATTCCAGTTATAGTGCTGAAAAAGCTCCAACTAGAACTTGCCCCATACTTACCAAACTGTTTAAGCGTTGCCTTAAGGAGAAGTGCTTTCCAACACCCTGGAAAACCTCATCAGTATGCGCTTAGCACCTGTATTTAAGAATTCGGGCGAAAAGTCATCTCCCTCTCAGTACAGACCAATAAGTCTCCTATTGGTCATGAGTAAGTTGTTGGAATCCATATTAAATAAAGAAGTAGTCAACCACCTCAACAGAAACAACCTTCTTAGTGACATGCAATATAGTTTCCGCTCTGCAAGATCTACAGCAGATGTGCTAACGGTTATATCACATAGGATTAGTTAATCTCTGGGCAAAGTTTTCCTTTCCAAGGCAATTGCTCTTGACATATCAAAGGCCTTCGATAAGGTATGGCATAAGGCCCTACTTCACAAGATTTCCAGCTACGGTACTACTGGAAATGTTTTCTCAATCATTAAATCATTTCTCTCTGATAGCTTCATAAGAGTAGTGGTTGATGGGCAGAAATCAGAGGCCCACAGTATTAATGCTGGAGTCCCCCAGGGGTCCATCCTGGGCCCAACTCTCTTCCTGATCTACATCAATGATCTCCCAAAAACACATATTTAAATCATTCGTTGTCATCTATGCTGATGACAGAACCATCTATGGCAACACATCAAAAGCCGTAAATGACAAAGTTCTCTCTAATTTTCTCTCCTCTAATCTTGTGCGCGTGGTACAATGGGGGAAGAAGTGGCTGGTCACTTTTAATGCATCCAAAACCTAGCTTCTATCTTTACATCATCAACGCTCTGATCCCTATCTGGCATCAATTGAAATGAATGGCTCTCGTCTTGGGGGGGGGGCTCCATGTTTTGACAAGCTTCTGGGTTTGACCTTTACTCCTGATCTGAAATGGAACACGTACATCAAAGCAGTTGCCAGGGACGCTGGGAAAATGGTGGGATCCTTCTACCTCTCCAGAAGATATCTCACTACTGATGCCATTCTCTATCTGTATAAAAGCCAAGTATGTCCAAGGATGGAGTACTGCTGCCACATCTGGGCAGGAGCTGCTAAAAACAGTCTATCCTGCCTTGACAGAGTACAAAATACACTTTGTGGTTTGGTGGGGGATGCCCTTTTCTCTTCCCTGCAGCCTCTCTCTCACAGAAGAGACGTTGCGAGCCTGTCTTTGTTTTATCGTTATTTCCATAGCAAGTGCTCGAGAGAGCTCCAATCTCTCGTCCCCCCTCGCCAATCTTTCACGAGAAACATCCGTCTGGCTGAAACTACTGTCAATAATTTTCCCCACTCTTTATCTGTGCCTAAATTCAAACGTAGATTCCATGAGCAGAGTTTCTTTCTCAGAAGTGCACGATTGTGAAACTCTCTTCCGTTCGCCTGTTTCCCACCTGATTACAACTTGGATGTCTTCAAATCCAACATAAGCAAATTTCTGACAAACCGCCCCCTTAAGTAAGACACTCTATCAAATCCCCAATACTAATGATTGCTACAATACTATCTCATTGATTACTGTACACACAATAACCCTTATCCCTGAGTGGCCCCCGGGCCTTAATAAGTGGTGACCCCCATGTAAAAAAATACAATAGACAGTAATATTGAAAACGGCTAAAATCCTAAGGAGGTAACTCTCCAATGTGGAAACTAATACACATAAACTACAAAAGAAGTAAAAAGAATAAAATAAAACATTGAAAGAAAATAGGCATGATCCCAAGGAAACTGAAACTGCAAGAAATTTACTGAGCTCTTTCACCCTCCCCCAAGGCATGAGTCTCGCGTGATATCATACAAAATGTGCTTGAGGGGTCAAGGAGAATGGAATGACCAAGGATACAAAGCACTAACAAAACCTCTGGATGCATGCAAAGAATACTGGGATTGTGGGGAGGCCTATTGCCACCCAAAGTCCAGTGAAAACCAATGGTCGTTGCCAGCGAGAAATCAATGGAAAGCGGCTGTTGCAATAACATAAAATCATTTGCAAAAGTTATTGAAAATGGTGATGAGTACTGGAAATCTGAGGAAACTTGAGTGCGATGATGACTAGGGCGTGGGGGGGGCTTACTGCTACCCGAATTCCAGTGAAGGTCGATAGTCATTGCTAGCAAGAAATCAATGGTAGGCAGCTGTTGCGATAACGCACACTCATTTACAAAAATTCTCGAAAAAGTGAGGGTACTAGAAATCTGGAGAGACTTGTTGTCACCTAGACTCCACGGTTGTTGTCAGTAAGTAATCACTGATGATTATCTGTGTGAGAACTTCTAATGAGCAAATAATAATAATTATAAAAAAGTAAAGAAGATAAAAGTGAAGAAAAGGAAGAAAGGGAAGACTAAGAAGAGAGAGAAAATGAAAATGAAAGTGAAAAAGAAGAAGTTGATAAGAGTGAATAAGAAGAACAAGAAAAAGAAGAAAATAAAGAACATGAAGACGTATCAGTTTATGGATATTTTAATTTTAATGCAATTCGAATAAATAAAATCCAAACAAAAGAAAATCAAATCAAATCATGTCTTCCCATTAATAATAATAATAAAAATAAATAAATAAATAAACAAAGAAGAAATGCATTTCGCATAAATGCTGTCCCGCGAAGGGTGTGGTCAATCCATCTCCAACGTCTTTGGAGGCAATTCCTCCTCCACATGCAACTGTTTATGTGTACCTCTGGCCAGTCAACTCAAACGTTTCAGAGGCACAGTTGTTAATAAATTATTTTGATGACTAAGATGTCAGATCTGTTCGTTTTGACCTCCCTCCTATAAGCAATTCACACTCGAAGATCAGAATATGGGCGTTGGTTTTCAAAAAAAAAAAAAAAAAAAAAAAGAAAAGAAAAAAAAGAGGATCTCCATCTATTTTTAAACGAATGAAAAGTCATCTTTTTTATCTGGGAATATTATGTGTGTTTTTAATATTGCGCCACGTCAGCTTGTTTATTTACACTTTGAATATTTCTTTTTTTGTGTAAGCCAAAGTCAATTGTACGACAATAGGTATGGCCTTCCTCTTGAATCTACTGCAACAAGTGCCAGTCCGCCATTGATCAAATTAAAGTTGCCTAACGATGGCCTTTTGACTAGAACCAAAATGTAGTATCATAACATATATTAAATTAGATATTTATGTCATCGGTCAGTGAAGGAAAAATCTTTTTATACTGAGTACATTTTTCCGATTGAGAGTGATTATTTTTGAGGAGTTGGATACCCCTAGATTAAAAACCAACGTTGTGTTTAACTCTAAACTTACAGAGTCAAGTAAATAGTAACAATGATGGATAAATCCAGAAATTAATTAAAGTTCCATACCACAAACGGACTTTATATACACCGTTCATACCAATAACTTAGTTGCAAATTAATTATATGATTTTCTTTTCTTTACTCTTGTGATTCCGGTCCTTACCGCATTACTTTTGACTTTTAAAACTTCCATATATTCCTTTACCAGCAATGCTTGAAGCTAACTACCATTTACTTTTAAATAAATAAATAAATAAATAAATAAATGTCCTTCTTCCTTTCAGTCGCACACATCCCCAACAATTAGCCTTTGAATGTGCGTGATACTCTCAACGTCCCACAAGTGCGAGGAAGCAAAAGAGAGGAAATAAGTTAATCAGCAGAATAAAGGTAAAGGAAATTGTTCACCAAAGTACACAAAAAGAAAACTGAATAGGATTGTTAATCAAGGTATGACAGACAAAAGACTGAACACAAAGGAAAATAAATGTAAAGTTAATTTTAGGTGTGACATAAGTTTTACGACAGTTTACGATAGTTAGTAACAATTTATGAACAGTATTGGTTTGAGACAGTGTAGAACAGTGACCAGTTTGGCAGAGTGGAATGAAGGTTGTAGTGCGGAGCAGGTCGAGGTGAGCTGGCGTAAACTGACGCATACGGCTTTGTCAGACGACTATGCAGCTGTGGACCTTAGCGTGTAGAGGCGCGATGGTGTCACACACAGTACAACTGATATTTATAGAATGTGTAGGAGTTTGTGTATTTTTCTTTTATACATGAACTCGTGCGTGCTCATTAAGATCATAACACAACCGGACGATGAGATTAAGAAAAAAGAAACCACGGAAACACCGTTGGGATTCGGCGTTTGCTGTCGATTGGGGTGGTACGTAGTGTCACACAATAAACAAACATATTGACATGATGGATTCGAGTCTCATTCCAAACCGAACAACAGAAGAGTGTCTTTTTCTTACTATCAGAACCAAAACACCACTTGAGGATAACAATTAATAGGGAGCGTTGATTATCAGTTGAATGATGGAGAAAAAAAGAACATCGCGAAAACATCAGAAAACGATAAATGAAATGAAAAAGGATTCATTACTTGTTGAAACGGTTAACGACATCTATTTGTTTACATTATATTTGAAGACAACCATGTTATAGTCTGCAAGGAAACAGCCCCGTGGTAATGTCTCACAAATAGAAATTTCTTAGAAAGAAACATTTTTTATAGCAAATAACTCCGTCAATTTTCGGTCTAGAGACTCGAGATTTGACATACGGAGTATTGAGATTTGGGAAATCTTTTTAATCGGGTTCGACCAGAAATGTGGCTGTTAAGGGGTCAAAGTTAAAAGATTTGACCATTGAAAACTCTACCAAATAATTTTGGGTCTAAACACTTGAAATTTTAAATGAAGGTTACTTGGACATAGATCAAACTTTTTAATTTGTTTTGAGCCCTAGCAAATAAATGTTAAGGGGTCAAAATTTAAAAAAAAAATTACCTCTGCCAAATAACTCAGCCAATTTCTGGTCTAAACATTTGAAATTTTACATAAGGTGTATTCACACGCAGGGCAAGTAATGAACAGTACACAGTGCCCGATCAAAGCCGGTCTGAACTGCTAGTGCATAATATTTGCATACATAACATTATATAGCAATCATTTCAAATGTTTTTTTGTATTTCTGTCAGCATACGTGTCGTATATACAAATTAAAAGCATGTGCTGTTTTATATCCACGTCGTATTTTCGAACAAGATTGAGTAAATATAATCTATCTCTCTTCTATCTATACTCCCATAAATTTGTTTTTCTTTTGTGTGTATTGATATCCATATGAAAAACCCTCTTTTCTATTTATTTAAAAAGAAAATACAATGTTCTTATATATGGGTCGTAGACTTGCATTCACTAGCAAAAGATCTAGCTAATTTGCATATTCTTTTAAACATTCATTTTAATTAATTCCCTATTAGTTTTTTCGGTTTTCTTATGGGATGATTAGTTAATTATTACGTGTAATTATATTCATGCTGATATTCTACATGATTTTTACTTGCAAAATATTTGCGTAAAAAGTGTGCACTAAACACAAAATTGTTCCCATATATATTTATGTATACGTATATATTTTTGTTTAATCTATAAAAGTGAACGTGTTTGTGTGTCTGTCTGTCTGTGTTCATTTTCCAACGCAATAACTCTATTCGAAATTTGATATACCGGATACTGAGATTTGGGAAAATCTTTGTAATGCATTTTCGACCAGAAATTTGGCTATTAAGGAGTCAAAGTTCAACGATTTCACCTTTGAGAACTCTACCAAACTCCTCCGAAAATTTTGGGTCTAAACACTTGAAATTTTAGATATAGGTTCTTTGGACATGGATCTAACTTAATAACTTGATTTGAAACAAAACAACCAAAGTTATGGGGTTAAAGTTAAAAAAAAAATGACCGTTTTTTTTGTTCAACATACACCTCCAAACACCTGGGCAACGCCGGGCTGAAGTGCTAATATATCTATAAAAGTGAAATTGTCTCTGTGTGTGTCTGTGTGCGTGTGTGTACATTTCCCTACCAAATTATTCTGTCAAATTTCAGTCTACAGACTCGAGATTTGATATAAGGAGTATTGAGATTTGTGGAAATCTTTTTAATCGATTTTCGGCCAGAAATTGGGTCATCCAGGGGTCAACGTTTAATGATCTGACCTTTGAAAACTCTACCAAACTCCTCCGCCAATTTTGGGTCTAAACACTTGAAATTTTAGATGTAGGCTACTTGGACATGGGTCAGACTTTTAATTTGATTTGCGCCCAAAACAATAAATGTTAAGGGATCAAAATTGAGATCAAAGTTCAAACGATTTTACCTTTGCGGTCTCTAGCAAACTATTCAATCAATTTTGAGTCTAAACACTTGAGATTTTACATAAAGGGTATTTAGACATGTAGCAAGCTTTTTAATCAGTTTTGGGTGAAAATTTGGATGCCAAGAGGACAAAGTTAAAAGAGTTGAACTTTGCAGACTCTACCAAATTTTGGGTCTAAACACTTTAAATTTTAGATGAATGTTACCTGGACATTAGCCAAACTTTTTAATATATATATATATATATATATATATATATATATATAAATATAAACATATGCACATAAAATTATAAACAGTACATAGGGCTTGAGCAAAGCCAGGCTGAACTGCTACTTATCTATAATTCCAAATTGTGACACATATCGTTTATATCTTGAATCTAAGTTAAATTATTCAATCAATATAGCATAGGAAGAAACACAAATACAACGAAACAAAAAACTACGTAAGTATAGATCTGGCAGCTTTTCTATGTTTTTATCTCAGGAATTAAATATAATTGTCAAACCATTGATAGTTTTCGTAAATATTCCGGAAAAATAAATCGACAACAATGTCTCCAAAAGTTCAATTTTCACCAAAAATTAAATAAGAAAATATTTACTGTTAAATACCCCGGTAAGTTATTAAATTAATTTAACATCACAATTTATATCATTTTAACCCAACGCAAAGGATAGATATGCATCACACACAGAATGTAACACAATCACGCAGCAAAAAAATCTATTCTCTCTGTGTGTAAAAAACAAAAAACAAAAAAGAAACAGAATTCTATGAATAAAATTTCTTTCCTAGAGCATCCCATTTATTGAACAAGATATATTAGTCTACTTTTCAACCAGAGTCGTCTTCAAGTTTAATGTAATATATATATATATATATATATATATATATATATATATATATATATATATATATATGAGAAAAAGAAATGAAATTTCCCTTTTTTTAACGACATTTCTTTTGGTCCTTCCTTTCTGAAAAAGAGATTATATCCCCGAAATATCAAATACTACCACCCCGTTATCTCAAACAGTAAGTCTATTTTACTGTTTTGTATTTGTGATTGATTTGGAAAATAAACGTATGTGTGTGTATAAAAAAAACTCTACAATACTCTCTTTTGTTTGCCCATTTTTGTCCATACGTCACATCATTTAAACACCCATCTCCTGCATTGCTATAGCCTTCTTATATATATATATATATATATATATATATATATATAGACATCTAGTCTGATGACACCACTATCTATGGTAGCACATCTAAGACCGTAAACGACCAAGGTCCCTCTGATTCTCTCTCCTCTGATCTTGAGCAAGTGGTACAATGGGGAAAGAGGTGGCTTGTTACTTTTAATGCATCTAAAACCAAGCTTTTTTCTTTACATCATCAACGCTCTGATCCGCATCTGGCATCAATTGAAATGAATGGCTCTCGTCTTGGGGAGGCCTCATGTTTTAACAAGCTTCTAGGCTTGACCTTTACTCCTGATCTGAAATGGAACACATACATTAAATCCATTGCCGAGACCGCTGGAAAAATGGTGGGATCCTTCTATCGATCCAGTAGATATCTCACTGCTGATGCAATTCTCTATCTATATAAGAGCCAGGTACGTCTAAGGATGGAATACTGTTGCCACATCTGGGTAGGAGTTGCTAGAAAGGACTTATCCTGCCTTGATAGAGTTCAAAATAGACTTCGTAGACTTATGGTAGATGTGCTTTTCTCTTTCCTGCAACCTCTTTCTCACAGAAGAGATGTTGCGAGTTTGTTTCTGCTTTATCGTTCTTTTCATGGAAGGTGCTCGGCTGAGCTCCATTCTATGACCCCCCCCCTCGCCAAACTTTCACAAGAAACACCCGTATTGCAGAAAACACTATCACTAGTTTCCCCCACTCTTTATATGTGCCTAAACCTAAGCGTAGATTCCATGAGAAAAGCTTCTTTCTTAGAACTGCACGCCTATGGAATTGTCTTCAGTTTTTCTGCTTTCCAGCTGACTACAATATGGTTGTCTTCAAGTCTAACGTAAACAAGTTTTTGATGAGCCGTTCCATAAAGTTAACAAATTTACCGAATTTCCATTAGTAACGGTTACTATATTGTCCAATTTCTACTGTACACTCTTTAACTCCTTTGGCCTTGGTAAGTGGTAATGCGTATATATATATATATATATATATATATATATATATATATATATATATATATATACAGGGTGTCCATAAAGTCTGGCTACATTATGTAGTGAGACTTCCACAAAGTCTGGCTACATAATGTAGCGAGACTTTGTGGACACCCTGTATATATATATATATATATATATATATATACACATACATACATACATACATATATATATATATATATATATATATATATATATATATATATATATATATATATATATTAATTTGCGGCCACGCAGGGCTTGCAAGACAATCATGCAAGTAACTGTACAGGGAGAAAAAAGGAAGGTGAAAAAAGAGATAGAAAGATAACATTTGAGAGTGGACAGGACTTGTGCTGAATGGCACGCTTGAAAACGCATGGATTCGGGTGGGTTGGAGACAGCTGATTTTCAGGTCACTATTGGCTCCCCAGTGGGTATCTAGATCTCTAGACATAATACAAATGCACAGCAAAGAACTTTTCTTTCTCTCTCTACAAAAACAAATAAACCAAACTTCCTTGAACAAAGTTTCTTTCCTAGAACTTCACCTGTTGTTTTCAATCCTCTTATGACGGTGACCATCAACAAACTAACAACCCATTTTGACCCGGATACTCGAGTAGCTCTCTGGTCATGATAAGCGGTAATCCATCAGCACAAAAATGGTACTTCTCAAGAATAAGTATCCAGAAAATTTCAGTACTTACGTCATCAATTCCGAGTTTCACCGAAGGCTTCGAGAGACTGTGAATGTTAAGGAATTTCATCGAACAAACTGAATGCATTATTAATTTTAACCAACGAAACTAATGACCTTGTATTAAGTGTATTCTGGAGTGTTCCTGTTTACTTGCTTACCCACAAAGGGAAAGTTAGATACAATGTCGGTTTTTAATTTGGGAAAAATCATGCTGTTCCCAAAAAGAGGACTCTGGAATGTAACAAAAATAAAACTTCATAAGTCTAGAAATCCCTCGTCCGACCGAAGGCAGAACAAATAGTAACATCAAGAACAAATCTAACGCTTTATTTCTTAGTCTAAAGGCCATGTTACTATGTAGTCTGTAATATGGTTTCCGTACACAATACGAATCGAATCTTTTTTTTTTTTTTTTACCCTAACTCTAACTTAATCCTAAACTTATGCAAACTTATCCCTAAACTAAGTTTCGGTTTAGTTCAGCAAAAGTCAGCTTAGTTCAGTTCGTATTGTGAAAAAGCATCGGAATTTCATTCATCGGCTTATTTTGTTATTAGTCGGAACTGCTTACGTCACAATCTCATCACGACTGAAAATACCTATTTTGAAAAAGTACAAAAAACAGAACATCAACAACAAAAAACAAACAAAAACCATACACAACATGCTTGCAGGGAATAGAAGAGATTTAAGATTTGTTGCGTCTTAAAAGTTCAGTGAATGAATTTGATTCTCACCAGATGACACAATTCGCAGCACATTCGAAATCAACGCACCTGAAGCATCAGGCGATTCAATTATCATTAAATTTTGATCTAAGATATTCATTATATTATGCTTGTTTTACATTCACTGACACAAAACGAGATTATCATTCCATAAACAGTTCGATCGAACAGGGCACAAAATAGTTTCGAAATCTAGTGAGCTTTTTCTTTCCTTACTTCCCCTTCCTCACAGAAGATACGCTTGGAATCTATCTCTGTGCAATGTTGTAAGGGAACCAACACGTATCCTCAGTAGCAAAGCAGACAAATAATAGAAAAGAACTTCAACTGATTTTTTTTGTAATAACGACATTTATTTACTCACTGTAACGGGCGAGACGTCAGCCACGTGATTTTTAACCTTCCCCACGCCTCTCATGTGATCTCGAACGTCATCTCGTTCCGTGCTCCACATCTCTCTCTTGATTCTCCTCTTTCTCCTTTTTATAGTCTTTGATTTTCTTTACCAGTGACATTATTTCGCATGCATTTGCATATAGCTATGTTACATCTGTTCTATCGATATTTCCATGGCAGGTGTTTAAGTGAGTTTCTATTTATGGCCCCTCCACTCGTCTAGCTACAACAACAATTTCCATTTAAATGAGTCTAAAACTAAACGCAAATTCCATGAGCAAAACTTCTTTCCAAGACCTACCCTTGTTTGGAACACAATAATGGACTACTTCCCAGCTGACTATAGCATGACCATTTACATGTCTAATGTAAACAAGTTCTTGTTGATCGAAACTTTAGAACGTCAGAGATACGAGATTTTTCGAGT
Organism: Euprymna scolopes; assembly: GCF_053919585.1. Taxonomy (NCBI): domain Eukaryota; kingdom Metazoa; phylum Mollusca; class Cephalopoda; order Sepiida; family Sepiolidae; genus Euprymna; species Euprymna scolopes. Next base: position 14,682,731 of record NC_136500.1, read on the forward strand.
TATCAGGACTTTTATTCTCAAAGAAAGTTATCAGATTATAAAAGCTCTAAAAGGATTTACACTCATTCGCATGAAAATGCTCCAGAGAACTAGGTTGACTGATCATCACGTGTCATTAATTATGTTTGCAACAAACACTCGTCTAACTACAATAAATGTCAAAACATTTATTCTTACTATCTATCTATGCCTAAAACTAAACGAAAATCCCCCAGAGTACAGCTTCTTTCTTGGAAATATCCGTCTGTAGAACACAATACTGCGGGTTTGTTTCTCGGTTGACTATAACATGTCCGTTTCAAGGCTAATGTAAACAAGTTCTTGTTAAGTCGTCAGTTTAGATAATCATATAATATCCAAGTTCAACCAATACTGATCACTAATGCGTTGGCTTACCGGCCACATGACACTTTTTAACTCTTTTCTCCTTGATTGGCCTTTGTAAGTTTACATTTATCTTTACTTTTGTAAGTTTACATTTATCTTTATTTAGTTTCGATTGATCTTTACTTTCGAAAGTTTAGTTTCAGTGTAAATTTACTTTAGAAACTAGTTTCAATTGATCTTTACTTTCGAAAGTTTAGTTTCAGTGTAAATTTACTTTAGAAACTAGTTTCAATTGATCTTTACTTTCGAAAGTTTAGTTTCAATTGATCTTTACTTTCGAAACTTTAGTTTCAGTGTTAATTTACACTAATTTCAATTGATCTTTACTTTAGAAACTTTAGTTTCGGTTGATATTTACTTTCGAAAGTTTAATTTTAATTGATCTTTACTTTCGAAAGTTTAGTTTCAATTGATATTTACTTTCGAAACTTTCGTTTAATTAGATCTTTACTTTTTAAACTTTAGTTTCGGTTGATCTTTACTTTCAAAATTTTAGTTTCAATTGATATTTACTTTTGAAACTTTAGCTTCACTTGATCTTTACTTTCAAAACTTTAGTTTTAGTCCATCTTTACTTTAGAAACTTTAGTTTTAGTGTAGATCTACGTTTCAGATTATATTTATCCCTGTTTGGACTGTTTAATGAATGGATTTCTAAAAATGTTTAATATGATGACCATGGCTACTTGCATGTGGAGGCAGGTACTTAATCTCATGTAATTTTATTTTACAAGAACATTTAGAAAAACAAATTTGATGACAAGAGAATAAACAAGATTATAAATGCAATTTACTTTCTGGTATCTCGCACTGTATCTTGATTCTCAATTACTGAAATTACATTAATTAGCGCTTCAGTTAAAACGAGAACAAAACGGTGACATGATGCCCTTTCTTTTGGTTTCCCGAGAATCGGTCAAATAGCTCGAAAAAAAAAAAAGAAAAAAAAAGAAAAGAAAAAAGAAATCCACCCAATAAATATCACTGTAATATTTATTATTTCTATTTTTGTTTTCGTTTTAACCGAATCACTCAATACTACTTGCGTTTAAAACTTAATGAACAGTTAAAACACCAAAAACTTATCCAGGTAGGTAGAAGAGTAACATATCTTGCCTTTTGTAACACTTATTTGGATGGATTTCTATCAATAGTTGTTTTCAAGATTTTGATCGCTTCTCAGGACTCCAAAGGAGAGAGAGAGAGAGAGAGAGAGAGAGAGAGAGAGAGAGAGAGAGAGAGAGAGAGAGAGCATCACCAGCGCCATCTTTGTATTCGTTTTAAGTGAATCGCTTCGCACTATTTGCGTTTCAAACTTAAAACACCAAAACCTTATCCAGGTAGGCAGAAGAGTAAACTATATTGCATTTGTTAACATTTATTTGTTATATACTTTTTTCATTACCACTTTTTCGTAACTCGATCTATTGTAAAACAAAAACCTTTCTTTTCTTTTTATGTCTTATTTTTCGTTTTTTTTTTCTCAGGTAAAAAGACGAGAAAGAGAAGATAGGTTGGAATCAAAAGTGACCCAAAGCAAGCGGTTAGAACCAATTGATTGATCCTTAGTTTAAAGTGTAAGTCAATACATAATCAATTATCAATTATTATGCTGTCCATCGGTCGACTGATCGTTCACGCTCAAGTGTGAAATGGCATTTTAGAGCGCTAAACACACAGATTGAACGCACCTGAAGAATTGACATTCTTGGTTCCTTTTTTTTCTCACTAGGTCACTGACTTTTTGACTTTCCTAAAAATATCTTACTCCCCCATCGCAAATCACCACCACCTCCCACGCACACAAACTTCGTGTATGCGTTTGTGGGTGTGAGTGTGCGCATTTTTGTGCGTGTACGTGTGTGCCTTGAACACCCTCCGCCTGCCATCGCCTTCCATCCCTCCCCGGCTTAGGGCGAACGCAGCCCGTAAATGTCGATGGAATTACATTTTCGACTTTTTTCCGCACAGAGTGAGACAGAGAAAAATGCCTTCATTGGTATCAAATGCCACCACCCTACCTCTAACGTCTCACCCCAACCTCATCAACGAGCACATACCACTGCCATTTCCCCTGGTCCCTACCGTCACTGCCATCGCCAACGCGGCGGGGGGTGACGGAGAGTCTCCACCCACTTTTTCTCGTTTTACTCCTCCCATTTGTTTTGCTGTGGTTATAAAGAAATATAACCGTTTATATATCAGCTTACACACGCACACACATACACATGCGAACACATACACATGCATACATATATTGGAAGAAGATAGATAGATAGATTGAGAGAGATAGAGAGAAAGAGAAAGAGAAAGAGAGAGAGAGAGAGAGGAAGCGGACGGTGGAAAAATTATGTTTTTAAATTTTTACAGAAAAAAAAATAATTTAATTCAAAAATCCATATACCATCTCACTCCCATCCAGAATTGACTGAAGAAGCACACACACAAACAAAAAAACACGCACAAACGCGCGTGCGTGCACACATACACACAAGCCACACACAAGCACACACACACATACACACATACACACATACGTGGCGTTAGTAGCACACTACATCAACAATGTATATGTGCTGTGCTGTGCTGCTCAGGCTCCACCACTGCTCCGGTAGATGTGATGTGCGTCTAAGCAGGTGTGTTTGAAAGCGAATGACAGCGTGAATGTAGATGTGTTTGCGTTCATTGTTTATGGGTGGCAGTTTGAGCACGCGCGTGAGCGAATGTGTGTATGTGTGTGTATGTGTGTGTGTGTGTGTGTGTGTGTGTGTGTGTGTGTGTGTCGTTGCGGAACACGTCGCTACTCCACCCACGAAAACATACAATTAAGCACTTAGGAACATTGTTTATGGCATATTACATAAATCTTATGCACACACACACACACACACACACACACACACACACACACACACACACACACACACACACACACACACACACACACAATCACGAGCGCGCACACATACATACACATACACACACATGCACATAAACGAGGATAACTAGATATATGCTTCCCACCGATGTGTTGAGCCCGATCGTGGAGGGAAATAACGGTTTCCACTTAGCGTAGGCATTACTTTTCTATACAGAATAGAGTATTCTAGGGACACAATAGCGTTAATGTTGACAAAAATGACATAACTACTATAATCTATCTTACGCCTTTCCTTAGCGTATAGGTATGGTTCCCGACTATTAGTATTTATTTGCTTCCCCACCAAAGCAAAAATGTGACACGAGGTCATTTTTAAAGGAGGGTTAAACCAGCTCCCCGAAAAAAAAGGGAAAAGGGGCACTCTGGTTGGGTCCAAAAATAGTAATTGTCCCAGTATAGAGGGTTTCCCCTCCATTGACTGGGACAAATTACTTTAAGTGCAGCATCTGTAGAACAGATACTACACTTTGATCCCGGCCCGAAGGCCAAGAACTTTTTTCTGCTCTCAGTTTAAAATGATCTGCGACCTTATTTTGATGTATATATGTATATATATACATACATACACACATATATATATATATATATATTATATTATATATATAATATATATATATTATATATATATCATTTTGATGTATATATATGTATATATATATGATTTTGATGCATATGTATGTATATATATATATGTGTATATATATATACACACACACACACACACACATATATATACACATATATATATATACATACATATATATATATATACACACACACACACACATATATATTATATATATATCATTTTGATGTATATATATGTATATATATATATGATTTTGATGCATATGTATATATATATGTGAGTATATATATACACACACACATATATATATACACACATATCTGTATACATATATATATATACGCACACACACACATATGTATATATATATATTTTTTTTTCATAGGCATCATCACATTATCAAGGCCCAGAGGCCACTCAAGGATAAGGGTTAAAGAGTGTACAGTAGAAATTGGACAATATAGTAATCATTAGTAATGAAAATTTGGTAAATTTGATAACTTATATGGAACGGCTCATCAAGAACTTATTTACTTTAGACTTGAACACAACCATATATATATATATATATATATATATATATATATATATATATATATATATCTTGATGTTTTTATTTGTTTTTGTTAGCGATACTTTCTTGAATGAATTCAATTATTTATACGAAAGTGCATTTTTACCTAAATGCGTGTTGGGAATAATTTTCCTTTAACCAATTTGGTACCCCTTAAATGGGGAGCGGCATATATATTCAAGAAAGTATCGCTAACAAAAACAAATAAAAACATCTACATAAAAGTGATACATGTAGTAGTCCTACGAGGTTAGCCGCGTGGTAGAGGTTTAGGCTTCTTCTCACGAGGTCCCGATTTCGAATCTCGCTTGATTCAGCCCCTTTGATGAGTCGTAGGCGACGGAACACGTGTCAGTGGATAATTATTTTTTAAAAATAATATATATGCCTCTCCCCATTTAGGGCGTACCAAATTGGTCAAAGGGAAAATTATTCCCAAGACGCATTGAGGTAAAAATGCACGTTCGTATAAATAATTGAATTAATTAAAGAAAATATCGCTAACAAAAACATCTAATAAAAGTGATACATTTAGTAGTCCTGAAATTATTTTTATATAATGACTTGAATTAAAGTTTAAAATGCAAGAGTCAAGTATCATGGTCCAATCGTGCTTTAAACAGAAACATTAGTTTCGAACGCGCCCGTTTTATCCAATAACCTACTGTTGGTTTTATATGTTGGGCCTTTCTGCTTGTGTGGTAATAAAACTTCTCAAATGCACTTGCGATATTAGGCTGTGTAAGATGTTAACTTTGGTCCAAATCGCTTGTTCTTTCTTTCGTCAGAGTATTTCGATTATCAAAGACATTCTGACAAATATTTGATCATTGTTGTAATGGTGCGAGAAAGGAACTCGTAGAAATTTCGACGTTCAGCAGTTCTTCAACGAAGAAAGAAATCAGCGAAACGTTACATAAAAAGGAAATATTCGAAAGAAATAGGGCAAAAAGAGAAGAACATTGTCTGCCAAGAGGCGCTGGACTGAAGGAGTAAATTAAAAGTTTGTCTTTTACAATGTGATTTTATTATTTGTATTTAACTATGTATTTCAAACGCGCCCGTCTTATCAAAGAACCTACTGTTAATTTTATAGGCCGAGCCATTCTGCTTGTGCGTGATAAAATCACTGCTAATTTTAAGCTGTATAAAAGTATTAACTTTGATCAAAATCGGACTGTTGCTTCTTTAATGGGATTTTTGTTCGGTTATCGATTTTCGATTCTTATCGGAAGTATTTTGATACCGACCTCATATGAACCCAATGTACATTTATGTAGAATTTCATAAAAATCGTGCGTTCTTAATAGGCTTCGACACGCCTGGACCGATTTTTAAATAAAATTCACACTAATACACTTTTTCATATCTGGGAGTGTTCTTGGATATTTTTTTTTTATCGGAATACCTCCAATAAGTATCAAAAATCGATAAGTGATAATCGAAAAAAGTCTTTTTTAAAAGATGGAACAGTCCGATGTTGATCCAAATTAATACCCATTTATATCCTAACATATCACAAATGCAGTTGAAAAGTTTTATCATTGAACTTGCGTACTTGAGTATGGCGTATAAAATCAATAGTTAGTTCTTTAATAACATAAAGCACGTTCAAAAACAATGTTTTTGTTTAGAACACAATTTAATCATAATAGTTGACTTTTGCATTTTAAACTTTAATTCAAGCCATTATCTCTATATAAATAAAATGAACTCATTTTTTCCCGTCTGATTTTGACCTTAAAAAGATATTTCATGCAAATATAATATGCACAAACGGCAGAACGATATCTGAGGTGTGTTATAGGCTTATTATTTCTCAAATTCCTCGATAATCTTAGATTTCTATACTTTTTCTGCTGAGAAGTCACGGCCAAAATCGGTTAAGATCAATGGAAGTAGTAAAATATTTTCTCTCTAATAAATTCCTCCTCCCCCTGCCACCACTTAACACCGTTTGGGGATCGTTCACAAGGAACAGTTGAGAAGAGAACACCAGTTTGGCTTCGTAGTTATTTCATGTGAAGTTATTTAAAATCACTAAACTAAGCTGCAGTGCTCTGTGGCGTAGTGGTTAGCGTGCTGGACAATTCACATTATATTTTCACGTTCGCGCCGACCTACCGTAGTCGTTTTTTTTTTCCTAAACAACTGGAATGGACTTTTCTTGGTGGCCGAACTGTTAACGTTGCAGATGTTTTTTTTTTTTTTTTTTTTTCACACTTTATTTTCCTACTTTTACTCATGACTCCGGGTTTGATCCCTCCTACTTACCTACCATAACATTTTTTAAAACTCCCCCCGTCCCGGAAACAAACACTCGGGCAACGCCGGGTACCCCCGCTAGTATAAAATAATTTGATAAAATAGACAATAGGTTCTTTGATATGACAGCGACGTGTTCGAAATGAATGTTTCTATTTAGAACACAATTGAACAATAATACTTGTCTTTTGCATTTTATACTTTAATTCAAAACATTATATAAAAATATTTTAGAGAATCAACTGTAGGCTCTTTGACGCGTTCGAAATGAATGTTTGTTTAGAGCATAATTGAACCATTATGCTTTATTTTTGAACTTTAAACTTTAATTCAAGACATTATATATAAAAATAATTTCATGAAATTAACAGTAGATTCTCTACAGTGCAATGTAGACTACACTGTATTATGGACTAAGTCACTGTGGGAAGCCATGTAAAATTTTTCCGATGCACATACAGTTGTTCCCCACCTAGAGCAGAAAATCAATCGATTTGATTGAAAAATTTCACCCCTATTTCGATGACAATAAAAGTATGATGCGAAACAAAAGTTGACCCGCATTAAATCCTGGGCAACATCGGAAATCCCTGCTAGTTTTCAAATAATAAGCGGAACTTTTTCTAATAAGTTCTGTCACCCCTTCCTTGTTTTGAACATTACTCATATTTTAGTAAATTACAAGAATTTTTTCATCTATTCTCCTCTGAAATTATTATTTTGAAATTTCCAGAAATAACGAGACCTGACAATATTTTTACTGGATCTCTCGATTCAATTTTTGAAAGGTATATGAATATTATATTAGGTGGAAAAGAAATTTATTGCGGAAGTTTAAATTTGGATTTCAAGTGATGTATTTTCAAATACGTTTTCGTTGTAACACCTTTATTTTATATATCATTTTAAAGAGCGCGTTTCACTCTATCTAATCGTTTGAATTACAATCGTTTTAAAACAATTATGTCCTCTTTTCGTTTAATACAAGATCGAAAACAAAAAGCAAATTCTCAAAGTTTTCTTATTTCAATTCAAGCTAGGCCGAAAAGCTGCTGAAACAGCTCGCAATATCAACGAAGTGTTTGGTCCAGGAACCACTACTGAACGCAATTCACAATGGTGGTTTAAGAAATTTCGTGGTGGCGACGAGAGTCTTGAAGATGATGAGCGTAGTGGTCGGCCATCAAATGTTGACAACGATTAATTAAGAGCCTTAGTTGAAGTCAATCCACGCACGACTGTTCGAGAACTTGCTTCTGAATTAGATGTAACATATATGACGCTTTCCAATCACTTGAGAGAGATTAGAAAGACAAAAAAAAAAAAAAAAATTGAACGACAACAAAAAGAAATGCATTTTTTAAAATTACATTTTCACCCCAAACAAGGCACATTGCCACTTTGGTGTAGGGAGCTACTATCAGGGGCAACAACTGCTGCGGTACTATGTAGGAATTTGGGCAGCAAGATGTCTGTTAACATTACACTTGAACTTCTGCACATCAGTACAGTTGGGGAAGCAGGGACCTGGAATGAAATTCCAAAGTCTAGCGGTTCTCGGAAAGAAACTACTGGAGTAGAAAGATCTTTTACATCAAGGGATCTCTACTATGTGTGGGATTTAACTGCCTGTCAGGTTTGTCGAAGGTGTTTAGGTCGTGGCGACACAAGTGCTTGCAGTTCGTCAGAGTATTCACCATTAAAATACTTGTAGAACAGGCAGAAGGATGCAACATTTTGTCGATGGTACAGAGGCTGAAGCTTAGATGCCAGTTCAGGGCCTATCAGATTGGCGACTCTCGTTTGAACCTTGTCTAGGAGCGAGAGACTAGTAGCAGATGCACAAGCCCAAATATGACAGCAATACTCCATACATGGGCGAATGGTGGCGTTATAGAGTTACAGGATACTTTCGGGTGTTAGTAGTTTTCTAGCACGGTAGAGAGAGCCTACCTTCTTCTCAGCAGCTCTGGCAATGCTTTCAATGTAATTGTTCCAACTCATGTTTCCTGTGAACGTTAGGCCAAGCAGCTTGAAAGATGTACTCTCAGATAAAAAGCCTTTGCCCATTGCTATTGGTGGTTTACGAAGTGTCTTCTTTCTTTCTTTTATGCAACAAGAACGAACCGTTTTTCGATTGGGTTGTGATTTGCGATGAAAAGTGGGTTCTTTACGACAACTGGCTACGCTCAGTCCAGTGATTAGACGCCGTCGATACTCCACAACACTTCTCGAAACCAGAGTTGAACCAAAAAAGGTCATACTGACTGTTTGGTGGTCTGCCACCGGTCTCATCTATTACAGTTTTTTGAATGCAGGCGGAGAAGTACTGTCAACAAATCGATGAACTGCATAAGAAACTTCGACAACAACACCCAGCATTAGTCAACAGAAAAGGCTAAATTCTCCTCCACGACAATGCCTGATCGCATGTTGCTAAACCGACCCCACGGAAGTTGAACGAATTCGGTTACGAAACTCTGCTTCACCCGCCATACTCTCCAGATCTCTCACCTACCGACTACCACTTTTTCAAGCATCTCAACAACTTTATGCGTAATAAATACTTCCAAAACTAAAGCGATATCAAAAACGCCTTCAGAGATTGCATGGCCACCAAAACGCAAGATTTTTACGTTCCTGGTGAATACACTTGTTTTACGTTGGCAAAAGTGTGTTGATTCTGATGGTATTTATTTCGCTCAATAATTTTTTGTTGAGCCGAAATATGTTCATCTGAATTTAAAAGTTAAAATTCGCAAGAACTTTCTTGTTAACTTGATATATTATTCTCGTTTTTTGATGTGTTAACTAATAAAGAAGGCAAGAGAGTTATATGCTCAGTCTGTCAAGTCCAAGGTAGCTGAGCAGCGGCTAGGTTCCCATCAGTTCTGGCAAATAGCAAACAGAATCCTCAACAGAAGTGTGAGCTCTATCCCAACTATCATCAATGGACCTGAGTTAATATCGTCAGCATCAGACAAAGCCAATCTGATTGCCAAGAACTTTGCAGCTAATTCTACCCTTTACGACCAAGGCCGCCAGCCCCCAGTATTCCCTTGTATATCAGAAAACATGCCAAGTGACATACAAATATCTGTACGCGACATTGCCAGCCTAATCAAAAACCTTGATTCCAGTAAAGTAACTGGTCCTGACGGCATTCCAGTCAGAGTGCTCAAAAGGCTTCAACCGGAACTAGCGCCCATACTTACCAACTTATTTAAGCGTTGTCTTAAGGAGAAATGCTTCCCAACACCTTAGAAAATCTCATCAATATGCCCTGTATTTAAGAACTCAGGTGATCGCTCAGCTCCCTCTCAGTACAGACCAATAAGTCTCCTATGCATCATGAGTAAGCTGCTGGAATCTGTGCTAAACAAAGAAGTAGTCAACCATCTCAGCAAAAATAACCTTCTTAGTGACATGCAATATGGTTTCCGTTCTGCTAGATATACAGCAGACGTGCTTACAGTTATATCTCATAGCGAATCCCTTGATGGAGGAGGCTTCCTCTCTAGGGCAATTGCTCTTGACATATCAAAGGCCTTTGATAAGGTATGGCATAAAGGCCTACTTCACAAGATCTCCAGTCATGGTATAGCTGGAAATGTCTTCTTTATTAAATCATTTCTCTCTGATAGGTTCTTAAGAGTAGCGGTTGATGGGCAGAAATCAGAAGCTCTCAGTATTAATGCTGGAATCCCTCAAGGGTCCATCCTGAGTCCAACTCTCTTCCTGATCTACATTAATGATCTTCCAGAACACATCCTTAGATCATTCGTAGACATTTATGCTGACGACGCTACCATCTATGGAAGCACTTCGAAGACCGTAAAGTTCTCTCTGACTCTCTCTCCTGTGATCTTGAGCAAGTGGTACAATGGAGGAAAGAAGTGGCTGGTTACTTTTAATGCATCTAAAACCAAGCTTCTATCTTTACATCATCAACGCTCTGCTGCCCAGCTGCCATCAATCGAAATGAATGGCCCTCGTCTTGGGGAGGCTTCATGTTTTGACAAGCTGCTGGGCTTGATCTTTACTCCCAATCTGAAACGGAACACGTTATCAAATCAACTGCCAAAGTCGCTGGAAAAATGGTGAGATCCTTCTACCGCTCCATTAGATATCTCACTCTTGATGCAATTCTCTACCTATATAAAAGTCAGGTTCGGCCAAAGATGGAGTACTGTTGCCACATCTGGGCAGGAGCTGCTAGAAGCAGCTTATCCTGTCTTGGCAGAGTTCAAAATAGATTTCGTAGCTTAGTGGGGGATGTCCTTTTCTCTTCTCTGCAACTCCTTTCCCACAGAAGAGACATAGCGAGCCTGTCCCTGCTTTATCGTTATTTTCATTGCAGGTGCTCATCTGAACTTCGATATCTGGTCCCCTCTCGCCAGACTTTCATGAAAAACACTCGTCTTTCCAGAACCACTATCAACAATTACCCACACTCTTTATCCGTGCCTACACCTAAACTTAGATTCCATGAACAGGGCTTCTTTCTTAGAACTGCTCACCTGTGGAACTCTATTTCGTTTGCCTACTTTCCAGCTGACTACAATCTGATTGTCTTCAATTCCAACGTGAACAAGTTCTTATTGAACCGTCCCCCTAAAGTAATCCAAGTTATAGAATTCCCACTAATGTTTACTACGCTAAAATCACAATGGCTTATGTATACCTATTAACCCTTATCCTCGAGTGACCTCTGGGTCTTGATAAGCGGTGACTCCCATGTAAAAAAAAAACTCTCCGGCGTATTAAGAGTTGCCCATGTATGAGAAATGAGACTCTTCTGATATCTGGCATTATAATTCTTTTTCTATTTGCATATACTCAGTGTAATGATGTGTGTGTGTGTGTGTGTGTGTGTGCTTGCGTGTGTGTATTTTTGCGGACTGGGTGGTGATAACAGGAGAAAAAGAGTGTGGTAAAGTAAAATTGACGCGCGAGACGAACGAACATAATAAGCTACCCCTTTTCTTCTTTGTTCGCTCGGCTTACTCTTTCTTCTTCTTTCCTTTTCACTTCTTGCATCGTCTGATTTTTACATCGAGATGTTATTCGGACGAATACCAAAAAAAAAACAAAACAAAACAAAAAACAACAACAACAAAAACAAACAAAAAAAAACAATGGCTTGAATTGCTACTATTTTTCGTTCTTCGCTTCCTTGAAATGCTATCTCTTCACCACTTTTAAGGCAAGCGTGTTTTCTACAGGTACGTGTGAACGTTAACATTTTCCAACCAATAAATATCGTTTTAGACTCAACAAGTAACAACAAGTTGCATAGTGAACTGAAATCAGCGTTCCTTAACGGAACATCTGTGGTAAGACACGCAACGACTCTCAACGTCAATAACGCTCATCATAAAAGACCGGAATGCTCAGTGCTGAAATTCATTCATGCCTTCTGCTTATTATCTATTGAACCGAGCCATCCAAAAGGTGAACACCTCAACGGAACTTTGAAAAGAATTTTCTGATGCTTTTGTCCACTTCCCATTGAAGTGTTTTAAAACTTCTCAACAAAGTTTTGTGTTTGACAGCAGGTTTTACACCTCCGTGAAATTGTTGATATAAACATATTTTATTCGTTATTTAATGTTTTCTAATTTCATTAAAAAAATCCCGTTATTGATCAGCTCTTGATAACTGTGGACCTATTCATAACATTCGTGTTTTTATACATATTTTTTCAATTCACTAATTTAACAATATGTATATTAATCGCTTGCATTGTTCTTGGTACTTTTCTAAGATGTTACTATCGCTAAAACAAACGGCCTGCAGCCAAGAGCGACACTACAAGAGTACATCCAATAAGATGAAGAAACATTTAATTGTGACTAGTATGTGTCCGTCCACATAACTCTTATATTTTTCTTGCATCTTCACACCGAAAGAGGTCAGCAACGTGTGCAGTGTTTTAGACTTTTTCAAAAACTAAAAAGTTCGAAAACTAAGAGGTAATTATATAAAACTAGCAGATGTACTCGGTATTAAACAAAATGTTAAATCTTTCAAGATCAAGATCAAAGGTTAAGGTCATGTTTGGTGCGGCTTTTCATAAACCTCCCGACTTAGGGATGTTGTACGCAAAATTGAAGTTTGCCACCATCCCTAGGTGGGGGAGTTTATGAAGAGCCACACTAAATATAACCTTAACTTTTGATCTTGACCTTGAAAAATGGTGTGCACCATTCCTAGGTCGGAGACTATCATCATGCAAGGTTTAGTCATGATTGGTCAAGTGGTGTGGGCTGTAGGAGAGTATATATACATAGGCTATGACTTTGATTTTGATCATTATCTTGGAAAATGAACTGCACCATCCCTAGGTGGTGGACCATCCTCATGCCAGGTTTTATCATGATCGATTCAGTGGTGTAAGCTATAGAAGAGTATATATACATAGTCTATGAACTTGACCTTTGACCTTGATCTTGGAAATGATCTGCACTGTCTCTAGATGGTGGGGCCATCATCATGCAAGGTTTGATCATGATCCGTCCGGTGATGTGGGATGTAGGAGAGTTGTACACACAGACACACACGCAGTGGCTACTACTTTATATATCTAGATGTTAAAATGTTGTCGTTCGAAGTGAGGGAAGAGAGGAATGGAAGGGAGAAAATGTATATACCGATACTACGGTTATATGTAGCCATACTGATAACTGTTATTAAGCATGAAACATGTATGTATGTAGATCATAAATATTCCTACACCTATTTAAAAACTGAGCTGTTAAACTTGGTACATTGATATGGAGCAAGAGGGAGAAAATACTGACCCTATTTGAAGTGTGTCTCCAATAATCCTGGCTTAAACAGAGCTGAAAGGTAGAAAATAACTAAATAAAAAAAGCCTTTTGTCGACATGAAAAGAAACTGGAATCTTAGGAAGATCTCCATCATTCCAATAATTATACAAACAACCGGCCACATGAAAAAGAATTAAAAACAACCTAACAAATATACCCGGTGAACCAATTACAAGAGAGATAGAAACAATTGCAGTGAAAGAGATTGATAGAATCATTCAACAATCTTTCGATTTCTGAAATAGCGGATGAATGTCTGGAATCCGATAAGATCTCTTCATCCAACAAACACAAAATAAGGAAATAAAAAAGAGAGAATATATTAATTAATCAAGTTCAAATATGGTGATAAACTGGACTTTAACCAATATTTGTGTGCTTAACAAAAAAAAAGTAGTGCTTTTACACTAATTAATGCAAATATTAAATCAACCTACACTAATTCATTTCTGTTGCTGTACAAAGCGAAGACCATTTAGGAATGACCGCCTCGACAATAACTAAATTCCCCAAAGAGTGACTTTCTTTTGAACAATTCAGGCCTTAATGCTATGCACTGAGGCTTGAATGATGTACACATTAATTAGTGGAAGCTGGTTTAATATTTATATAACTTATTCAAATATTTCCCCCCCTTCCCCCCTCTCTCTCTCTCTCTGCCTCTCTCTCTGTAAACTGCGAATGCTGGTGCCATGAATTCGATTCTAACCCATGCTGATGACGTCTAAAAGGTAGAACATGCATGTCCACACCATACCCTTTATGCACGTAATAATATTTAATAATAAAAATAATAAATAAAAATAAGGGGTAACTCATATATATATATATATATATATATATATATATATATATATATATATATATATATAACAAAAAAAGAGAGCTTATAGCTCTTTAAAAACGCTAAGGTAGCGAAATAAATAACAGCGTTTTGAAACTGTTAATGTCACTAAAAAACAACATCAGCAAATCCTGTATTACTGTGACAGTTATTGGGTGAATTTCTACCACCGTTTTGTTTTATTTCTTATTTTAAAGTGATTATCGAGTCTTCAAAGACATCGCGGCCATATTTTCTTGTTCTCCGGCAGCGATAAACATTATTCGTTTTATCAATCGAATAAACATTTTACATTTAATAAAAACACTAAAAACTTATCCAGTTAGGTAGAAAAGTAACTTATCTTGCCTTTGATAACATTTATTTGTTATATATTCGTTTTTGACAACTTTTTCGAACCTCTGTGTATACAAACTTTATATATATATATATATATATATATATATATATATATATATATATATATATATATATATATATATGTGTGTGTGTGTGTGTGTGTGTGTATACAAATCATATATAATATATATATATATATATATATATATATATATATATATATATATATATATATATATATATATATATAGTAAGTTATAAAATATATATGGCGATTAAGCTACACTGAATATTCCGCGTTTCATCCACTCTAGGACTCTTCAAGCTTATGCATAGTTTAAAAAACTAAATGAAAATATAACATGGGTGCCATCATCTCGAATCGAAACCAACACATTTACGCTACGGCCGTTGAGCTATAGTCAGATCGATGAGAACATACTAAAATTTAATCGAAAACGTATAAAAATGTATACAAGGGCACTTTAAGTCGACCTTCGCCTGTCAGGTACAATTCTTTTCAATTTTGACCCTTTAGCGACTACTTTTTTATCGATTGAAGACGAAATTGAATTTGTTCCACAGGTTCAAATCCCAATCTATATCAAGTTTCAAGTATGCAGATAAAAAATTTAAAGAGGAATTGTGTAGAGACCGTTCCTCAGATATGTAGACAGACAGACAAGGTCACTTTTATATATATACTAGTATGCCGCCTCAGCGTTGCCCGGTCGTAAATTACGCATAAATATGATATTTTAATTGATGCAGATTTCTTATTTATTATTATAGAGCCACTTCTCTATTGATTATTATTCAATATATAGTAATGATTTCAAAAGTTATGAATAAAAACATGACTTGCGTACCATCCACTAGAACCGAAATCAGAACGTTTAGCGCTTCAGCCTTAGTTGTTATTTATCTAGCAAATTTGTTACCATCTGATATTTCGATATCAAAGGTAAAAACTTAAGAGACTTTGAGCTATGGATGTTTAATTTTTCAAAGGTAATGTTTTATTTTACTTACCTTGCCAACGTCAACTGTTTTGTTTTCAATTTTGACTCCTTAGCCGGAATTAAAAAAAAAACAAATCGAAAATGTGCCACAGGTCCAAATACAATATATATCAAATTTCAACTCTGTAGACCAAATATTCAGATAGAATTAGAGAATTTTCGCCACACACAGAGACATATATATATATATATATATATATATATATATATATATATATATATATATATATATATATATATATATATATATATATCTCAGTGTGCTAGAATGTTTCCATGTAAAATTCTACGCAATTATGCAAAATATAGAAACTATTCATAAATAGAGTTCAGTAAAATAGTGAAAAGAAATTAATCATCTGATAAGAAACCCCCAAAAATGATTAAATACTTTATTTACGCTCGGTTTTCAAATGAATATACAAATTAGTTAACCTTTATGTAGTCTTTCGCATATCTATGACTGAGTATATTAAAAAGAAAAAGTTCGTATTAATATTTTTTAAATGAAAAAGTAAGCTTTTAATATGAATGTCAGAACGAAGAAAATCTCAACTATATATATATATATATATATATATATATGTATATATAGGAACAGTGTATATATATATATATGTATATATAGGAACAGTGTATATATATATATATATATATATATATATATATATATATATACACCGTTCCTAACTTTATGTGTACGTATATATATATATATATATATATATATATATATATATATATATATATATATATCAAAAAGTTTGACTCATGTCCAGGTAACCTACATCTAAAAATCCAAGTGTTTAGACCCCAAATTGGCAGAGGAGTTTGGTAGAGTCTGCAATGGTCAACTCTTTCAACTTTGACATCTTGGCAGTTAAATTTTCGCCCAAAAACTGATTAAAAAGCTTGCTGCATGTCTGAATACCCTTTATGTAAAATGTCAAATGTTTAGACACAAAATGTGCTAAATAGTTTGCTAGAGACCGCAAAGGTCCAATCTTTGGAACTTTGACCCAATGGCGGCCAAATTTTCAGCCAAAAACCGATTAAAAAGCTTGCTCTATGTCTAAATAAATGTAGGTGTATAGACCGCAGAGGTCAATTT
>NC_136500.1:14704635-14717135 GCF_053919585.1 Euprymna scolopes
GAACGTGTCCATAACACTTAGTTTGTTACACTTAATCACAATTCTCAAAAAGATCGGTCTGTGGTCTCCGAGAAAAATATTATGGGCAGACAAATTAAAAAATTGGCTAATAATAATAATAATAATAATAATAATAATAATAATAATAATAATAATAATAACAACAACAACAACAAAAACAACAATAATAATAATGATAATAACAATGATAATGATAATGATAATAATAATAATAATAATAATAATAAAATTAATAATAATAATAATAATAATAATAATAACAACAACAACAACGACGACGATAATAATAATAATAATAATAATAATAATAATAATAATAATAATAATAATAATAATAATAATTCTGATTTTGTTTATGAACGTCTTTCTGGAAAGGGATGGGATTCATTTCCAGAGGATTTCCCTTAATCCCGGCTTCAAACCAGGAGCTTCAAAGATCAATGGTTTTCCTAAGGATGTTGGTGGTACCTATAATTGCAAAGGTTTGAAGGCCGCCTAAAACATCGGGGATTTGTAGTTTTTTCAATTGTCCTTCCAGACGACTTGATACTACTCCTAATGTACCAACTACAACCGGGATTATTTGTGTTTTAACCCCGTGTATACGCCTTATCTCCAAGACAATAATTGCTCCACTTCTCATTCTCCTTCTCTCTCACATTCCTGTCCTAGGGTACTGAGAAGTCTGCAATCTGCCAGTTTTTTGAGACCTTGTCAATGACGACCACATCCGGACGATTATGTTCTAATTGCTTGGTCGTTATGACACTTTTGTCCCACCACACCTCTACCTTGCAACCCTCACTTGTTCTCATTTCATCAGGCACCTCCTCAAACCATTTTCCAGTACACTTCACCCCAACCCTCTTGCACATCTCCCAATATATCCAGAGTCCAATGCGATCGTGTCTTTTGCGGTACTCTCCCTGGGCCAGTCCACTACACCCTGCTGTTAGGTGCGCAATTGCCTCTGAGGTCTTACCACAAATCCGGCATTCTTCAGCAACTTTCTCTTCTAGAACCACTTTTTTGAACAATCGTGTTCCTAATGCCTGCTCTTGTGCTGCACAAACAAAAGCTTCAGTACTCTTAGCCAGATACCCAGCTCTAAGCCATTGCCATGATCTTTCATCAGCCACTTCTGCTATATCCTGGACAACAACAACAACAACAACAACAACAACAACAACAACAACAACAACAATAATAATAATAATAATAATAATAATAATAATAATAATAATAATATGCCATCGTAAGAGGTGCAGAGTACTGGAAATCTGGGGAGGTTTGTTGTCACTCAGCTTCCAGGGAACACCAAAGGTTGTTTTCAAGGAGAGATCTTTGATGACCTGTGTGAAAGCTTATATATATATATACATATATATATATATATATATATATATATGTATGTATATATATATATATATATATATATATATATATATATATATACTAGCAAACGTACCCATCGTTGACTGGGTTCAAAAACAGCCTACAGAAAATGGACGCTGATTTATGAAAGTATGATAGGTTATGAAAAGGAAGGGTTGTAAAGAGATAGCTTCGAATTTGGGGGTATCAAAACCAAAGCAAAATATGATGAAAGTAAAAATAAAATAAATAAACCCCATGATTTATTATACCATACTTATTCACACTGAAACACTTATCACAATATTCTGTCGATCTATATTAAAAAACCTTGTTAAACTTTGTGACATATTTACATTCAATGGAGGTCAGGCGCGAACGAACACCCCATAATTTTATTATACCATATTTCTTCAAACTGAAACATAATTATCAAAGTATACTTACGCAGATAGATATGAAAAGTCTTTATTAAAGTTTGTGCCTATTTCCATTCTATGGAGGCCAGGCGCGAAAGCAGACCCCACAATTTTATTATACCATCCCTATTAAAGTTAAGACATATCAAAGTATTGTTATGTACATCTATATCAAAAACAGTTGTAAACGTTTTTTTTTAATTTTAAAATTTTTCCATACTTTGTGGACCAGGCGCGTACGCAGACCCCACAATTTTAATGAATCATCATTATGCCAGATCAAACATACCATTCCTGTGTCTCGATACATCTTCTATCATTATATGTGATCAGTTGTCTATAATAGTCAACCATATAGGAGCCCATTCGTAACCAGACACACACACAGACGTTCAGCTTTATATATATATATATATATATATATATATATATATATATATATATATATATATATATATATACTAGCGGGGTACCCGGCGTTGCCCGAGTGTTTGTTTCCGGGACGGGGGGGAGTTTTAAAAAATGTTATGGTAGGTAAGTAGGAAGGATCAAACCCGGAGTCATGAGTAAAAGTAGGAAAATAAGTGTGAAAAAAAAAAAAAAACATTTGCAACGTTAACAGTTCGGCCACCAAGAAAAGTCCATTCCAGTTGTTTAGGAAAAAAAACAAAAAAAAAACGACTACGGTAGGTCGGCGCGAACGTGAAAATATAATGTGAATTGTCCAGCACGATAACCACTACGCCACAGAGCACTGCAGCTTAGTTTAGTGATCTTAAATAACTTCACATGAAAGAACTACGAAGCCAAACCGGTGTTCTCTTCTCAACTGTTCCTTGTGAACGATCCCCAAACGGTGTTAAGTGGTGGCAGGGGGAGGAGGAATTTATTAGAGAGAAAATATTTTACCACTTCCATTGATCTTAACCGATTTTGGCCGTGACTTCTCAGCAGAAAAAGTATAGAAATCTAAGATTATCGAGGAATTTGAGAAATAATTAGCCTATAACACACCTCAGATATTGTTCTGCTGTTTGTGCATATTATATTTGCATGAAATATCTTGATTTTTAATCCTATTAAGGTCAAAATCCGACGGGAAAAAATGAGTTCATTTTATTTATATATATATATATATATATATATATATATATATATATATATATATATATATACTAGCGGGGTACCCGGCGTTGCCCGAGTGTTTGTTTCCGGGACGGGGGGGGGGGAGTTTTAAAAAATGTTATGGTAGGTAAGTAGGAAGGATCAAACCCGGAGTCATGAGTAAAAGTAGGAAAATAAGTGTGAAAAAAAAAAAAAAACATTTGCAACGTTAACAGTTCGGCCACCAAGAAAAGTCCATTCCAGTTGTTTAGGAAAAAAAACAAAAAAAAAACGACTACGGTAGGTCGGCGCGAACGTGAAAATATAATGTGAATTGTCCAGCACGATAACCACTACGCCACAGAGCACTGCAGCTTAGTTTAGTGATCTTAAATAACTTCACATGAAAGAACTACGAAGCCAAACCGGTGTTCTCTTCTCAACTGTTCCTTGTGAACGATCCCCAAACGGTGTTAAGTGGTGGCAGGGGGAGGAGGAATTTATTAGAGAGAAAATATTTTACCACTTCCATTGATCTTAACCGATTTTGGCCGTGACTTCTCAGCAGAAAAAGTATAGAAATCTAAGATTATCGAGGAATTTGAGAAATAATTAGCCTATAACACACCTCAGATATTGTTCTGCTGTTTGTGCATATTATATTTGCATGAAATATCTTGATTTTTAATCCTATTAAGGTCAAAATCCGACGGGAAAAAATGAGTTCATTTTATTTATATATATATATATATATATATATATATATATATATATATATATATATATATACTAGCGGGGTACCCGGCGTTGCCCGAGTGTTTGTTTCCGGGACGGGGGGGGGAGTTTTAAAAAATGTTATGGTAGGTAAGTAGGAAGGATCAAACCCGGAGTCATGAGTAAAAGTAGGAAAATAAGTGTGAAAAAAAAAAAAAAACATTTGCAACGTTAACAGTTCGGCCACCAAGAAAAGTCCATTCCAGTTGTTTAGGAAAAAAAACAAAAAAAAAACGACTACGGTAGGTCGGCGCGAACGTGAAAATATAATGTGAATTGTCCAGCACGATAACCACTACGCCACAGAGCACTGCAGCTTAGTTTAGTGATCTTAAATAACTTCACATGAAAGAACTACGAAGCCAAACCGGTGTTCTCTTCTCAACTGTTCCTTGTGAACGATCCCCAAACGGTGTTAAGTGGTGGCAGGGGGAGGAGGAATTTATTAGAGAGAAAATATTTTACCACTTCCATTGATCTTAACCGATTTTGGCCGTGACTTCTCAGCAGAAAAAGTATAGAAATCTAAGATTATCGAGGAATTTGAGAAATAATTAGCCTATAACACACCTCAGATATTGTTCTGCTGTTTGTGCATATTATATTTGCATGAAATATCTTGATTTTTAATCCTATTAAGGTCAAAATCCGACGGGAAAAAATGAGTTCATTTTATTTATATAGAAAGATATATATATATATATATATATATATATATACTAGCGGGGTACCCGGCGTTGCCCGAGTGTTTGTGTCCGGGACGGGGGGGAGTTTTAAAAAATGTTATGGTAGGTAAGTAGGAAGGATCAAACCCGGAGTCATGAGTAAAAGTAGGAAAATAAGTGTGAAAAAAAAAAAAAAAACATTTGCAACGTTAACAGTTCGGCCACCAAGAAAAGTCCATTCCAGTTGTTTAGGAAAAAAAACAAAAAAAAAAACGACTACGGTAGGTCGGCGCGAACGTGAAAATATAATGTGAATTGTCCAGCACGATAACCACTACGCCACAGAGCACTGCAGCTTAGTTTAGTGATCTTAAATAACTTCACATGAAAGAACTACGAAGCCAAACCGGTGTTCTCTTCTCAACTGTTCCTTGTGAACGATCCCCAAACGGTGTTAAGTGGTGGCAGGGGGAGGAGGAATTTATTAGAGAGAAAATATTTTACCACTTCCATTGATCTTAACCGATTTTGGCCGTGACTTCTCAGCAGAAAAAGTATAGAAATCTAAGATTATCGAGGAATTTGAGAAATAATTAGCCTATAACACACCTCAGATATTGTTCTGCTGTTTGTGCATATTATATTTGCATGAAATATCTTGATTTTTAATCCTATTAAGGTCAAAATCCGACGGGAAAAAATGAGTTCATTTTATTTATATAGAAAGAATAGAAGAAGAAGATATATATATATATATATATATATATATATATATATATATATATATATATATATATATATACGAGGGCAGATATACTTTTTATTTGTTTTACATATGCATTAATGTGTCACAACAGTTTCGTGAGTATGTTATAGTCAGCCAGTTACAAGTAACTAGATAACTCTTCATGCGAACTTGTAACTAGCTGACCGAAACATGTTCATGAATGTGTAGGGACATATTAATGTTTATGTAAAGAAAATAAAAAAGCATATATATATATATATATATATATATATATATATATATATATATATATATATATATATATATATATATGGTTAGGTCGTCAGTATTGCACACTTCATGAGTGTGACGACCTGGGTTCGCGCCTATGTCGGAGCATGTCACTGATGAGATGCAGTACATCGAAACCCACTTTGGGTCTGGCGTTGTCCGTTGTCGATGCAATTGCTCGATTCTATCTAATTCTGGGTTCTAGCTTTATTGTGAAAGGTGTATGTGAACGGGTATTTATATGTCTATCTGTAATCTACTCTTAATGTCTAATATGTGTAGAAACAGCGGTTCATCCTTCGTAGGGACGTGATGTCCCTCAACAAATAGGTTGTTCTGAAATCGTATCTGGGGAGTCGGTTAATTTCAGTTAATGTTTGTAGATGTGATATCTACCGCCTGCATACCAGCAGTAACTATCTTAGTTGTATAGGACACGTTGCTTGTCACATCGTAGAATGTAGAACTTGATAAAAAATATAAGAATTTAAAAGATCGAGGACTAGCCAATAGATTGCGCCGTGGCCCATATGATTAGGTCGTCAGTATTGCACACTTCATGAGTGCGACGACCTGGGTTCACACCTATGTCGGAGCACGTCACTGATGAGATGCAGTACATCGAAACCCACTTTGGGTCTGGAGTTGTCTGTTGTCGATGCAATTGCTCGATTCTATCTAATTCTGGGTTCTAGCTTTATCCTGAAAGGTGTATGTGAACGGGTATTTATATATCTATCTATAATCTCCTCTTAATGTCTAATATATCTCTATATATAAACAAACATATGTATATAATATCTCTCTCTCTCTCTCTCTCTCTCTCTCTAAGTGAAATTGTCGGTGTGTGTCTTTGTGTGCACACTTCCCGATCAAACTACTCTGTCAATTTTCAGTCTACAGACTCGAGATTAGATATAAGGGGTATTGAGATTTGGGAAAATCTTTTTAATCGGTTTTCGGCCAGAACTTTGGCTGTCAAGGAGTCAACCTTTGAAAACTCTACCAAACTCCTCCGCAAATTTTGGGATAATCACTTCAAATTTTAGATGTTGGTTTCTTGGACATGGATCACACTTTTTAATTTGATTTGAGCCCAAAACAATAAATGTAAAGGGGTCAAAATTTAAAAGAAATTTGACCTTTGCGGTCTCTACCAAATTACTCAGCCAATTTTTAGTCTAAACATTTGAAATTTTACATAAAGTGTATTCATAAACAGGGCAAGCTTTTTAATCGGTTTTTGGTCGAAAATTTGGCTGCCAAGGGGTCAAAGTTCAAAAGATTTAAACTTTGTGGTCTCTATCAAATTATTCAGCCAATTTTGGGTCTAAACATTTGAAACTTTTGATGTAGGTTATCTGGACACGAGTCAAGTTTTAATATATATATATATATATACATATGCACAAAAAGTTATGAACTGCTAGTATATATATATATATATATATATATATATATATATATATATATATATATATATATATATATATGTATAAGGAATGAAAAAATATACCAGTGGTGGTTGACGTTATGTTTAAAGAAAAAATAGAAAAAACCGAATGAAATTATTAAAAAATCAACGTTTCGTCCTTGTTTCCGAGGACATCTTCAGGATAATTGAAATAAAAATGTGATAAAAGAAAAAGTCATAGATCATGCGAAAAAAGACAGTTTTTTAAAATCCAACCCATGTCGGGAAAGACATATTCGTCCTTTCCCGACATGGGTTGGATTTTAAAAAACTGTCTTTTTTCGCATGATCTATGACTTTTTCTTTTATCACATTTTTATTTCAATTATCCTGAAGATGTCCTCGGAAACAAGGACGAAACGTTGATTTTTTAATAATTTCATTCGGTTTTTTCTATTTTTTCTTTAAACATATATATATATATATATATATATATATATATATATATATATATATAATCTCAGGGAAAAACATGTGAGACAGATCAACGTGCGAATGAATATGAGTTAATCATCCTACGAATTCTGTTTGTGTAATTTACACTTCCCAACCCCCATCCGTAGACAGGCCCGTTTGTTTGAACGTTTATCCCATCTCTTCAAATACCCAGACACATATGTAAAGAAAACAACTGCCCCCTTCTCTCCGTACGCTATGAATCATGTTCTTAGCTTTTGAAAGAATAAATAATAAATAACAAACACACAACGAAGGCTAACACATTGATAAATCTGAAATCTGCAAGTGTGCGGATGTATTCCGGGAGGCGTTACCAATGAGGTGGAGGAGGAAGAGCCGTGTCATTATATTGTTATTAGAAACAGATTCGTTGTGATGCAAGTGATCGTTCGTTCCGAGCACTTGCTATTTTAACGTTAGTCTTTTATTTCTTTTAGATTCGTATTAGAGAAATTTGTATTAGTGAAATAATAATAATAATAATAATAATAATAATAATAATAATAATAATAATAATAATAATAATAATAATAATAATAAACTCTGTAGTCATAGAAAAATCAAAGGTAAACGGCTTTTGCGATAACGCAGAATCATTTGTAATGATTATCGAAACAGCTGGAGAGTACCGGAAATCTGGGGTAGATTTTTAAGCACTCAGATTCCATAGAGCATCACCATGATGATCATATGTTTTATAACACCTAGTGAGTAAATAATAATAATAATAATAATAATAATAATAATAATAAAGAGCAGTTGCCGTTTAAAAAGAAAGTGATACTTGCGATCACAAAAGTTTCATCTATCTATCTATCTATCTATCTATCTATCTCTTCTCTCTCTTTCTCATATATATATATATATATATATATATATATATATATATATATATATATATATATATATATATATATGACTACTACTCCCAGGCATAACACTACTTACATATCACTTCTTCTCCATTACTCCCTACATTCACCACCTTTTTTATTTCAACAAATCTACTACTACTACTACTACTACTACTACTACTACTACTACTACTACTACTACTACTACTACTACTACCATAGAAAAACAATAAAAAACATCACCAATGATAATAATTGATGATGCTGATGATGATGTGGCGCATTTCGTAGTAATGCCACCGTCGACCCTCCAACCCACTATTCAGTTGATTCCTAATTTCCTAGTACCAACCCTCTCCGTTATCCTCGTCGTCGACACACACACACACACACACACACACACACACACACACACACACACACACACACACACACACACACACACACACACACAGAGAGTATCGCACTTTCTTCAAGGCAATCTGTTGACACTTGCCCGGTTGCTACGTCCCGATAGAGACGCGTAAATAAGGGCCACAATTTTTATAAGTACGTGTATTAGATGCTGGCTTCAAATCCGCATACATACATACGCACATACATACGTACATATATACACGCTCATGCACATACATGCTCAGACAATACACTTCACACGCGTATACCGACACAGATACAAATACATACCAGCAAAGAGGAACGTAGGTATTTCTATACAAATATGTGATTTTTGATTTCATCATTGTTTTCTTTTTTTTTTTATCAGCTCAAAATTTTGTAATATTTTTTCATTATTCGAGGGCAGATTGAAGTAATACGTCTAACACCCCCCTAACTTCACAATACAAAAGAAAACAAAAAAAAACAAAAAACATTGCTGGACCAGGCACAACTTCTGCGCCCCCCTATTTGTGTTGTTGTTGTAGTTGTTGCTTTTGGTGACGGGATCTAACAAACATAGCGCACGTTTTTCCCCTGACCTCAGCAAATGGTTTTAGGAAAAGCAAAACGCTTCGTCTGTGGCTGACATGAACAACGCATAAGAAAGAAAGGAAAGAAAGTACATCACCTCCGAATCCCCCCTTCCCCCTACACACCCCGTCACATTTTCTTAACCTTACGTCTCTTTTATTCTTTTACAAGTGCGCGGCAAGAGCTGGATTTTCTTTTGCCTAACCTTTTTTTTTTTTTTACCTAAGTGCATATATACACCTATATACATATAAACACATACGAACACGGATACACACGTTCACACACATACATATATCTATCTATATCTATACACACTATATATATATACATATATATATATACACACACAATATCTATACACTATATATATACACACACAATATCTATACATATTTATATATATACATATACACACATAAATATATATAAGGCTTTGCACGCACGCGCTTTAAGCAACAACATCTAACAACAACAACAACAACAACAACAACAACTACAACAAGTGCGACGACAACGACGACAACGACGACGCCACAAACTATTTCAAGATCTTTTCTATGTTGAAGACGTGAGAAGACGTCCAGTTTGTATTTCGTCGTGCAACGTTGTTCATCGTCACAACATGTGGCGACAATACAGGTTTCTTTTAGCCTGGTTACTTCTTGGTTCTCATTGGCCTTTAATCGCCTTGGCTGGCAGCGATGACCTGTTGTATGGTCAGGATCCTTCCATCATTGGCGAAGACCCCTGGGGCGGCCTGCAGATACGACGACACCAGTGCGTCGACATCCCGAGCAATCTAACCGCCTGTCAAGGGGTCGGCTACAACCAGATGCGTTTACCGAATCTGTTCGGACACGATAGCTTACTGGAGGTGCACCAGCAGACGGCCATTTGGATCCCACTGATTGGCCGAAAATGCCATCCGGACACGAAACTCTTCCTTTGTTCTTTATTTACTCCCGTTTGTTTGGATCAAGTCATCTACCCTTGTCGCTCGTTATGCATCGTAGTAAAACGTAGCTGCGAAGAGGTAATGATACAATGGGGCTACCCGTGGCCCGAGATGCTAAGTTGTGACCAATTCCCCAGCCACGACGTTTGTATGCATCCACAACACACAACAGCCGGTAAGTGAGGAGACTGTGTTTTATTTATTTATTTTTAAAAACATTTTCTGTATTCTTCCTCGTTATTTCATTTTTTACCTTCAAACTCTGACTCCTTTATCCAATACGAAAGGTCTTTTCCCTACTGACCGCCTCCCTAAAACATCGTCAATATTACATCACCAAAGCCAATGTTGATCGTTATTGAAACGGTCCGATTTAATGATGGTGTAGTCTTTGCGGAATATTATTTCCAGAAAAGTATTATATATATATATATATACATATATATATATATATATATATATATATATATATATATATATATATATATATATATATATATATATAATGCCTTTTGAAGCGGCGAATTTTCAATGTTTTTAATTGCAGATTTGTCAACTATCGGTCATTTTGATTTCAGCTTGGTTTGGCAGTTCATCAACGTTTGCAAATTGCGAATGATACGATCAATTTACTGAGAGAAGCATTGGATGAATGTATAATTTCACGAAATAGAGTTGTCAACTAGCTACCTCGTTCGTGCGATATAACCAAATTAGCTTATTTTCCTTCGTGGATATGTAAAGTCCCCTGTCTACGCTAACAAATAAGACAAAATAGACAACTGTGAAGGTTATACTCGACGCGTTATTGCCGAAATGCAGTATAATTATATGCATAGAGTTTATGAAAATTAGACCTTTAGATTACGCAAAGTACGCGCGTGCCGCGGAGTCATATGCCCGAAATTGTATTAAATTTATAAATGCCAAAAATTAATCTTTGATATAAACTACATATGTGTATAATAAAAACTATCTTTTGGTGATTTATTTCAATGTAAATTTCGCCGCCTCTAAAACAACATCCTCTTTCTCTCTCTCTCTCTCTCTCTCTCTCTCTCTATATATATATATATATATATATATATATATAAGTGTGTGTGTATTTATGTATATATATGTCAATATGTATATTCATATATAAATGTATATATATATATATATATATATATATATATATATATATATATATATGCCTTTCTAAATCTGTATATGCATATATAAATGTGTATATATATATATATGCCTTTCTAAATATGCACCATTATATATATGTGTTATTATATATATATATATATATATATATATATATATATATATATATATATACGAGCAAACAGTTAATAAAACATGTTAAAAACACTTTGAAAAAGAGTTAAAAACATGTTTAATCTGGAAAGGAAACACTTGTTAAGTGGATATATATATATATATATATATATATATATATATATATATATATATATATATATACATAAATCTTATTGAAATTTAATTCAAATTCATCAGAGAAAAGATGTTTGCAAAATATACAATAAATTTTGCAAGTTAATGTATTAAAACAAACAACAAAAATGAATTGAATCATATTTGTATAGAAAGGTTTTTTGACAGTCAAGAGTTTTAAAAGTTTAATAAGTTTTTTAATAGACATATATATATATATATATATATATATATATATATATATATATATATATATATATATATATATATATATAACACCTTTACCAATAATGATGAATTCTATTTCTTATCAAATGTCTTTTGGAGACAAGAGTTGTGTCCCACAAAAAGAGCATTTTTCAACCTTTTATACTTTGGCATCTCCTTAAACAGGAAAATAACAGGACACCTGAGCAGAAATAAAATTATATCCAACTTCTTTCACATTTTATTTTCATCGTAGTTCACGTGTTAAATATCATAGAATATATTTTTAAATAATTGCTTTGAAGAAAAAAGTAATATTTCATTGTCAATATTTCACACTAGTGCAACGCAGGTATTACTAAATATATTGCAAATAATTGTTATATATTAAAAAATAAATAGCATAATAGTTTATATATGATTGCGTGCATATTACAACGTAACAATAACTAAGAATGTTTAGAAATATTACAAAAATAATGGCTTTAAAGAAAAAAGTAATATTTCATTGTAAAAATTTCACACTGGAGCCATTCAGGCATTACTAAATATATTGCAATATGTATGAAATAAAAATCAACAGTTGCATTAGTTTAGGTTACCTTTTCTTGCAGCACCTTTACAGGTAACTTCTGCGAAACATTGGGGTGAAGAATTGTTAAAATTTAGTGCGCCTTCAAAGAAATTTGAATGTTAAAAGAGATTAATATTTATAAATAATTAAAAAAGCTACTTTCATCGATATGATTTTCGTT
>NC_136500.1:14724635-14942135 GCF_053919585.1 Euprymna scolopes
AACTATATATGTATAAAAACAAGATTATATATATATATATATATATATATATATATATATATTTTAAATATATATATATATATATATATATATATATATATATATATATATATATATATATATATATATGATAAGATATGTCGTTGAGTTCGATTCCTATGCGAATCAATTTCCAGAGGAAAATGAAGCTTTATATTAAAAAATTTTAAATAGTTATTTGACAATTTTCAATGAAGCTATAAATAATTAATTAAACAGATTAGAGGAATATTAAACTATGATTGAATGTAAATTTTTTGAGCAATTGTTTGGCTTTCGGGACAAGATCAAAGTGTAGTATCTGTTCCGGCAGATACTGCAAGCTATGACTAGCTATGACTAGCAAAGACCAGATGTGGGGGCAACCCCACATGCCTGACCTTTAACCAGCTCCCATTTCCCACCTCTCGGGAGCTGGTCCCCCTTTTTCCCTTCCCCCTCCCTTCACTTCTCACATTAAAAATCGGCCTTGTGCCTAATTTGCTCGGTGGGGGAGCAAATAAATACCATCTGTTCCGGCAGATACTGCAAGCAAAGACCCTATGTGGGGGCGACCTCACAGATAAGACCTTGGTCAATGTAGGGGCAACCCTTCATACCAATTGTCACTATCCAGCTCCCCTACTCCCCGGGGAGTTGGTCCCCATTTCCCCTTCACTCCTCACATTAAAAATCGGCCTTGTGCCTAATTTGCTCGGTGGAGGAGCAAATAAATGCTTCAAAGTATAGTATCTGTTCTTCAGATGCTGCACTTCAATTTCTTGTTCTCTGTCAGTGGAGGAGAAATCCTTCACGACTGAGACAATTTTTATTTTTGTTCCTTTTCTCCACGTTAAAAAACGACCCTGGTGTCTAACTCTGTCTCGGGGGGGGGGGAGGAGGCATTGTAAATAGCAACCTTCATTACTGGATGAATTCATAGCATACGCGTGCAAAATCACAAAATCACGTTTTCACGTAGCTACTTGAAACCACCGTCGTCATGGTCCAAAGATATAGTAGTCGGAAACAAATATCGAGTTATCGGATTAAATTACGATATTTTAAAATCTGACAAAACCATCACACACACACACGCACGCACACACACACACACACACACACACACACACACACACACACACACATCAATAATATATAATCTCTTATATATATTAGGTTGATTAGAAATTCTTGCGGCATTCATAATTTTGATTTCAAATGATGTATTTTCCAATAACTTTTCGTTATAATAAATTTTATATATCATTTTAAAGAGCGCTTTTCACTCTTTCTAATCGTTTGAATTACAATCGTTTTAAAACAATTATGTCCTCTTCTCAGAACGTTGAATACAAGATCGAAAAAAAAGCAAATTCTCACAATTTTCTTTTTCAATTCAAGCTAGGCCGAAAAGCTGCTGAAACAACTCGCAATATCAACGAAGCCCAGAAAGCACTACTGAACGCACTGCACAATGGTGATTTAAGAAATTTCGTGATTTCATTGGATGTTGACAACGATTAATTAAGAGCCTTAGTTGAAGTCATTCCACGCACGAGTACGACGCTTTCCCACCACTTTAGAGAGATTGAAAAAAAAAACTTGATAAATTGAACCACGAATTGAACAACAACCAAAAGAAACGCCGTTATGAAGTGCCAGCTGCCCTTCTTTTACGCAACAAACAAGACCCGTTTCTCGACCGATGAAAAGTGGGTTCTTTACGACAACCGGCGACGCTCATCTCAGTGGTTAGACTCTGACGAAGCACCATGACACTTCTCGAAGTCAGTTGCACTAAAAGAAAGTCATGCTGAATGTTTGGTTGTCTGCGACCAGTCTCATCCATTACAGTTTTTTTTTTAATGCAGGCGAAACCATTTCGACAGAAAAGTATTATCAACGAATAGATGAAATACATCAGAAACTTCGACCATAACACCCAGCATTAGTCAACAGAAAAAGTCCAGTTCTCCTCCACGACAATTTCGGACCGCATGTTGCTAAACTGAACCTGCGGAAATTGAAGAAATTGGGCTACGAAACTCTGCCTCATCCGCCATACTCTCCAGACCTCTCACTTACCGACTATTATTTTTTCAAGCATCTCGATAACTTTTTGCTTGAGAAATATTTCAAAAACCTAAACGATATCAAAAACTCCTTTTGCTACTTCATGACAACTAGAATGCAAGATTTTTACGTTACTGACATGAATACATTCGTTTTGCGTTGGCAAAAGTGTATTGATTCTGATGGTATCTTTTTAAAAAAGTAAAGCCCAGATATGTTAATCTGAATTTAAATGTAAAAACCGCAAGAACTTTCTTGTCAATCTGATAATTAAAATTACAAAGTTAATTACTATCTTCATATTAGAATCTATCAGTATGAAAAGTGTCTATCTTTAAAAATTGATCGTTGGGGAATTTATTGTTTATAATTATATTTAATTTTTATTTACATCATTAATTTCTTAAATATATATATATGTATGTATGTATGTATGTATGTATATATATATATATATATATATATACATCACCTTACATAGTTATTCAGTTATAGCAACAACAAAGTATTATTATTGGCTCATAAAGAGCTTTCACACAGGTCATCAAAGATCTCTCCTTGAAAACAGCCTGCGGTGGTCCTTGGAAGCTGAGTGACAACAAGTCTCCCCAGATTTCCAGTACTATCCACCTCTTTCGATAACATTTGCAAATAAATTTGCATTATCGCAACAGATGCTTGTCATTGATTTCTCGTTGGCAGCGGCCATTAGTCTTCACTGGAATTTGAGTGGCAATAAGCTTCCCCAAGGTCCTAGTTCTCTTCGCACTTATTTAGCGGAAATCTGGTCAGTTCTCTCTCTGCGGTCTTTCCTTCCTTCTTGACTCTACTTGGGTATTCGGTCTCATTCTTTTTTTTTGGGGGGGGGGGTGACAATGATGTGGTAATGGGGGATGGGGTTAGAGAACTTATAGATATGCGGTTTCAATGTTCTTGGTTCCACGCAGCAGTTTGTCTGGCCTGCGCTTGTGGCTCATGTATTGTTATTATTATTATTATTAGTAGTAGTAGTTGTAGTAGTAGTTGTAGTAGTAGTAGTAGCAGTAGTATCAACTCACTAGGATTTTCAACAGAGGTCATCACAAGTGATTATTCACTAATAATAATAATGTGTGTTGTTCTATGGAGTTTGAGTGACAGGAAGTCTCCCTAGATTTCCAGTATTCTCCATCTCTTTCGATAAGCACTGGAAATGATTTTGCGTTATCACAACAGTCGTTTACTATTAATTGGTCGGTGGCAACGGTCATTTGTCTTCTCTTGTATTTCAGTAGCAATAAGCTATTTCAAAATTTACTTCCAATATCAGTCTGGTTAGTAGGCTCCTTCTATGGCTTTCCTTTCTCTTTGACCCTTCGAAATAATTTGTGTGGTATCAGCCGAAACTGATGTCATATTTTTTAAGGGATGGCTATAACCTTTCTAATAATTTCCGTTTTCTTGATTTCGTGTTTTTGTTTTACTTCTGTTGCAATTTCCACGTGGCTGATTAGTGTCCATAGTTTATGTAGGTTGGTTCACGATGTATGTATGTATGTATGTATGTATGTATGTATGTATGTACGTATGCAGCATGCATGCATGCATGTATGCATGTATGTACGTATGCATGTATGTATGTATGTATTATTATTATTATTATAATTATATTATTATTATCGAGGTCATCATCAGAGATTGCTCACTGACAACAACCACTGGTGTTCCCTAGTATCGGATGCCAACAAGTAAGATTTCCAATACTTTTCACCTCCTTCAATAACCTTTGCAAATGAATTTTCATCATCGCAACAGCCACATGCCATTGACTTCTCTCTGGCAATGCCCATTAGTCACCACTGGAATTTAGATGGCAATAAGCATGCTCAAATTCATAGTTCTCTTTGCATTCATCCAGTGGAGGTCTGGTTACTGCTTTCCCTTCTTGTTTTTGCCATCCCCTTCGACCCTTTTATACTATTTGGTGTGTGGTGCTAGTTAATGCTGACACTACATTTTTTGGGGGGTGGGGGATATAAATGAAAATTATACAGTTTCAGTTTTCTTGGTTCGATGTGGTGTTCTTTCATCTTTCCGTTTCACCTACGTTGCAGTTTCCATACGGTTGGCTAGCGCGTGTAGCCCATGTGTATTTGTCTTCGCATTCACGTACTTTCATTAATATTTCAGTCGTTTTATTATTATTATTATTATTATTATTATTATTATTATTATTATTATTGTTGTTGTTGTTGTTGTTGTTGCTGTTGTTGCTGTTCGTATATAGACCTAAAGAGACTTATTTTACCATTAAATTTACAAACGCTTTTATGGTCTGTACGCACACGCATGTAAATTTGATTACGGCGTTGGGAAAAAGTCGTTTTTTTTCCATAAATGCTCGCAGAGACATTAAGAAATATCAGAGGACGAGAGTAAGTCATATCTAGCTAATTGAGAAATGAGTGTGTTGTTTAGTTAATTACAAATTACAGTTAAGTAGAACGGTTGAAACATAACGTATTTTAAACTTAACTCAGTTCAAGAACGAATGTATATTTTAGCACATACTTTGTGTTATTATGGCTTACAGGTCAATAAAAATCTATTGCGTCAAAATAAAAAAGCTATTTTCTCGTCGAAATTTACACCAGATGGAAATTACTACCTTCAGAGCTGTCATCGATAAAGTCATATTAAAATAAATGTGTCTCATTCAGACGAAAGCTAGGGACCTACACAATAAAAGGGTCTAATGCCACCCTTATGTTTTTTTTTCTGTTTTAGTGTTAGATGTTAATACTATAGACACGGCAAACGATCCCACCTCTTGTGCCTCTCGAATTAATTTATATGGATAGTTTTTCATACGAGAGACACGAAAGGGTACGTTACACTGTATAAAAAAGACATTAATATTCAATTTATGTGTCATTTTGACGCTCTGTTGCTCGACAACATTGACAAAAAGAGCCAGGCGTGAATGTTCAATTTTCACCCAATTTATTCGATAGCAGTGTTTAATTTCTTTCCTAGGTTTCCTGAAAAAATGCTTGGGTCATTCCACTGATCCAGAAAGTACCTACCCAATGATACAATTCCTTGCCTATATAAGACCTTTATCCCTGACCTGAAATGGAAAACTTACATTATATCCATTGTCAAAATCACTGAAAAAAAAATGGTGTGATCGTTCTAGCAGAAAAGCATCTTACGCCCGACTCAATCCTCTACCTGTACAAGAGTCAAATATGCTCTTAGATGGAGTACTGTTGCCACATTTGGGGTGGAGTCTCCATAAACACCCTTTCCTACCATGGCAGGGTACAGAACAGTTTTCGAAATTCGGTAAGCGATTACCTTTTCGTCACCCTACTCCTTCTTTCTCACAGAAGAGACGTTGCGAGTTTGTCTCTGCTCTATCAATGCTTTATGGTAGGTGTTCGACTGAGCTCTAATCTATGGCCTCATCCCATAAAACGTTCACAACAAATACTCGCCAAGCTAAAACAATCGCCAACAATTTCCCTCACTCCCTATCTGTGCTCAAAACTAAACGAAAATTCCAATAGAGTTTCTTTCTTTGAGCTATTCGTCTATGGAACTCATTACTGTCTGTTTGCTTCCAGGTTAATTATAACATGGTCGTCTTCAAGTCTACTGTGAATAAATTCCAATTGAGTCGTCCATTTAGATAAGTGACCCTTACCCAAGCGCCACTGTATCTGATCTTGTCTCACCATCTAACACATAACCCTTTATCCTTGAGTGGCCTCTGGGCCTTAATACGCAGTGCCCCTAAAAAGAGGCAGATAGATCATAAGATGAAGCTACTACCATATCTCAACAAGTGCTGCTACTTCTTCTTGCCTTGACTGTGACAAAACTGACTTTCCAATTTAATGGTGTACGATCTCTCCTGTTCTCTACCACCCCCTTCTCATAGAAGACATGTAACTAGTCTTCCTCTATTAAATCGTTATTTTCATGAAAAGTGCTGGATAGATCTTCAATCGCTGGTTCTTACTTATTTGACATTCACAGCAAGAACGCGTCTTCTTACCACAACTGTAAAGAAATTCCCTTTCTTTTCTCGTTTGTCTAACATTTAACAGAATTTCCATGGGCAGAGTTTCTTTGTAAGAACTTACCATCTGTGAAACACGTTGCCACGATAGTGTTTCCCTGTACGCTACAACGTGGTCGTTTTCAAATCCAACCGTCCACACAAATGACCAATTTTGTTTGTTCTATTTATCAGTTTCAACCAGAGTATATTCTTCATCATTTAAAACCATTAATGCTTATTCTCGAGTGGCCTGTGGTCTTAATAAGTGATGGCTCATTGAAAAGAAAATAATCAAAGTATTTGGGAATCTTATTTCTTGTAGTTGTTTAAAAACTTCAAAATTGCATTATGAACAAATCTATGACGGCTATTCCATGTATTTATTACTAGCAGGGTGGCCTGATGTTTCCCGGGATTGAATGATGACCAATGAATGTTTCACACCCTCATATTTTCATTGTCATTAAAATCAGTAAAATCGCCTATTTTTCAATAAAATCGAGTGCTTGCTTGCTTGCTCTAGTTAGGGACACATCAAATTGCATTGGGAAGAAGCTTCACGTGCCTCCCCAACAGTGAATTCGTCCACAATACATTCTAGTCTACATTACACTGTACAGAACCTACTGTTGATTTTATATAAAAAAAAACAACATATTTTTATATATAACGGCTTGCATTAAAATTTAAAATGCAAAAGTCAAGTATCGTGGCTCAGTTGTGCTCTAAATAGAAACATTCAGACGTATCTAAGAACCTGGCATTACTGGTTGTGCAGTGATAATGGTTTGAATTTAAGTTTAAAATCAAAAAGTCAAGTATCATTGTGAAATTGTGCTTTAAACAGAAACATTAATTTCGAACGCGCCCATGTCATATCAAAGAACCTACTGCTGATTTAATATGCTGGGCCTTTCGGCATATTTGGTAATAAAACTTCTCAAATGCACTTGTTATGTTAGACTGTGTAAGATGTTTACTTTGGTTAAAATCGCCCGTTCTTTCTTTCACCCAGCCGTTTTCGAGTCCATAGGGAACAAACTCACAGACACACACAGACACACAGATACACAGACACATAAACAAAGTTCATTTTATGTAATAATAGATTCTGCTTGTTCTTCTATAGTTAGTCCGTACGTTACGCTTTGAAAAATGCAAAATAGAATTTTTGAAGGCCAAGCTGCTTTAAACAACGCCAGATTTGCGAAATTTGGCTAAAAATACCGATTTGACAATCCTGGACAAGAATATAAGAATAACTCATTATAATATTTGATCATTATTGTAATAGTGCGAGAAAGGAACTCGTAGAAATTTCAACGTTCTGCAGTTCTTCAACGAAGGAAGAAATCAGTGAAACGTTACATAAAAAAGGAAACATTCGAAAGAAATAGGGCAAAAAGAGAAGAATATTGTCTACCAAGAGGTGCTTCACTGAAGGAATAAATTAAAAGTTTGTCTCTTACAATGCGATTTTATTATTTGTATTGAACTATGTAGCACAATATTACACTCTAAGTGTTTATTAGTATTTATTAATTTGTCTCATACCAGTGAGTTCTATATTTAAAACACAATGGACATCATTTTCTAAGAAAACTGGTGCTTGCTGCATGTTATTGTTATTTCTGTCCAAAAA
The DNA here is from genome assembly GCF_053919585.1 of Euprymna scolopes. NCBI lineage: Eukaryota > Metazoa > Mollusca > Cephalopoda > Sepiida > Sepiolidae > Euprymna > Euprymna scolopes. The sequence goes on from NC_136500.1 coordinate 14,732,420, forward strand.
ATAGTTTTTTGTGCTATTCAGAAAACTACCAGCATTATTAAAACATATTTATTGATAAAAAAATATATATCTCATTCCATGGAATTTCCACAAGTCAAGTTATAAAATAGGGGAGGTGACTCAGCTTATTTTTCTTCGTGTCCGTCGAGAACACGTCCATGTCAGTCATTCTGATGCTGACTTTATTGTTGTCGGGTAAAGTTTCAAGTGCTCCACCCTTCCAGGCTTTGCTTTCTCTCCTTGTTAGTTTTTTTTTTTCGCTAATCGCCTAAGGCGCCCTACAACGGGGTTATTCATGCATTTTTTGTAGGACGAAGTAAGCCATTCTTTGTGCATTGGCTTTTCAGCTTAATACCTGACCTTGCGTCCAACCTTTTGAAGAAGTAAATATAATAAGATGCATCATCAGCAGCATCAGCAGCATCAGCATCAAGCATAACAACAATAACAATAGCAGCAGCATCAGAGAGGTAGTGGTGGCCCAGTGGTTAACGACGCGGACGTGCCAACCTGGGTGTGCCAAGTTCGAAACCTGTTCTTTCCACAGAAAACATTTTCACTAAGGGACGTTGGCAACCTTCACATAAGTACCCGATATCCTTATAGAAAGAATTCTTAATAGAACGATATCGAGGAAACGAATGCTAACAAGAATCATCATCAAGAATGACGCTCAACAACAACAACAACAACAACAATGATAACAACGACAGCAGCAGTAACAACAATGACAGAAGCCATAACCACAAAAACTACAAACATGCTATAAAACAATATATCCTCCGTCTGCAGGTTTCTCTCGCAAATTTTACTTGAAACAATTTAACCAAATTCTTTTAAGGCTGAAAGACAACTTAATTTAATGGCCAAACGATACTTTTGCCCAAATACGATAAATGTGCCCCCTCTTTATTTATTTATTTTATTTTATTTTTTATTTTTTTTGCTGGCGTAGCAAGTTAAACAGATGCGAAGGTAATTGTTTCTTAACTTTTTGTCTGGGTGCGAGGTGTGATGTCTCCGCTTCGCCTTTTCTGTCCTTAGTTGGTGAAGAGAGATCTTTGTAGATTGGAGTCATTTTTATTCATGCTCCAATCAAGATTACTCCATTTTGGAGGAGCTGAATTTTGCCCATATTAAAAACCTATCGCGTATCTCACTCTGCCCTCGTGGGGATGTAAATAGAATATTTACTTACATCCTCATGCACCATCCCGAACTCTATAATGTGCATTCATTTGTGAATTCAGCTTCCTAAAAGTAGCACTTTGGATTTTGACAAAAATAAAAAAAATCCCCAGTCTAGAAGGATTTCTCCTTTACTGACAGACGACAATGAAGTTAAGTGTAGTATCAGAAAAGATACTATAGTTTTATCAATTGCATTTTTAATTATTTCACATCCGCTGAAAATCTTTGATGTTTTTAGCATTCACCGTTAACTCTCAATAACCAATGAAAGAAAATTAAAGTATATAAATTTAAAAGAAAAAAAAATATCAAAGTTAACGTTGGTGTGATTTTCTTTTGTCTTTTTTTTTCAACCCGCGATATCGTATCCTATTGAAACAAGAAAGCATAAGATAACTGAAAATAGCAAGTAGGACGCCCCCTTCTTCGCGTCTTAGATGAATTTGGAAAGAAATGCTTCACTTAAATTAAAAAAGTTAAGATGTTTTATTTTCTTTAGGTAGTCAGAGATAATAATAATTTATCTATTAAAAATTAAATTTCTGGCGGAATTCTATGATTTTCTATGAATATTAGCACTAACACTGGTGAAACATATTTGTTGTTTTATTAATACAACTAAAAATACATGTGTATATATTTATATATTTGATACACACATTTTATTTATATTTGTAACGGGATCATCTGTGTGAGCTAGTCTGATGGAATATCCGTGTTCTATAATATTTGGAGAAAGATCTCTTTGTCAGATATGTGTTTGACTTTGGTTCAAATGCGCTTCTGTAAACAGTAACAGTCTCGCAGCAAACAAGGCTCTGAAACGTGTTATTTAGTATTTTATGTTATTTAAATATAATTAGGTATTTTTATTGAGGGACTTTCGTAAGTTCAGCATTATTTATATTTATTTTTACCTGCACTTATAAATGATTTGTATTTTAAACATGATTATTGTTTATTAATTAATTAGTTTGTTTTTATTTCCCGCGTTCTAGTTGAGAACAATTGAATTTAAAAGTAAGTTAATTAATAAAAGGAGATTACTTAGTGAGCTGTTCTAAGGGCGGTAAGCATGTTATCTTTTATATAGGGCGAGTTTTAACTTAATCCAGTTGTTTCTTCTTAGTTAAGTGTATTATATTGTATTTATTTGAGACTAATTATTTAAATTCGGTATTTTATATGTTTTTTAAAATTTAATTCTTATATTATTTAATTTAATTTATATAGTACTACTATATTAATTGTAATTATTTAGTCATTTTGTTATGGTGAAATAGGTTGAAATAATTTCAATCCATTTGGTTATTCACATTTATATAATTAATGTATTATGGTTTATTTGTTATGTGCGATTATTATTATTATTAAGCTTATTTTGAGAAATAAATCAAACCATATAAACTTGCATGAGCATATATGCATGTACTCACGTACCATGTTTCTAAATCAATTAATTAAACCATGTACACATGTACAGAAGCGCATTTGAACCAAAGTTAAACACATATTTGACGAAGAAATCTTTCTCGAAATATAAAACCCGGTTATTCCATCAGACCAGCTCACAAGGTAATCTTGGTACAAATCTGAGTAAAATGTGTGTATGGAATGTATAAATATATACACATGTATTTGTAGTTGTATTAAAAAAACTATTCTTCATCTGCTCCAGTCTGTGTCTTTCCGTTACTGCCTTCTCATATATGACATTTAACTGCATACTATACAATGCTTCAAGATACTACATTCACCTCTTATATTTTTGTTATTTGGACGAAACGTGTACACTATGTATATACAGTGCCGGCAAGAATAAAGTCCGCACTTGTAAATTTTTCAAAAACTGCAAATTAAAGCTAAATTTAATGTAACTGTTTAAACAACCTATACCTCATTTGATTCGCCTTTTATTCCTCTATAATTTTACCTGTTCATATTTGACTTTTAATTGAAATATTCTAGTGTTCACGTCAATTTATAAAAATATCTTCAAATTAAGGAGGCAAAAAAAAGTCCGTAGTAACAAATTCGCTTAAAACCAACTTCAATTATCGCCCCTAAATCAGTTTAAAATATCCACCAACAGGCAACAAAGCATCTCTAATCGTAATTCTTGTTGTTCCAGGTTATGCAATGTAAAATTTTGTCCCTATGGCACGACTTTCTCTTAGTGATCATCAGACCCTGATTAATCGCCACCTTTCTGGTTTATCCAATCGAGAAATCGGTCGCAGATTGAAATGTGATGAGAAAACGGTACGAAAGACTGCAAAAGCACGAAAACAACGGCAGTGTTTGTGATGCCCCTAAATCTGGTCGTACTAGCGTTACTTCTAACAGGAAAAACAATGCTATCAAGATCAGAAGTCTAAGAAACAGATTTGAAACGGCTCCCCACATCCAACAACAGTGCAATCTTGTTCAAAAGTGCTCTCTTTCTACTGTCAAGAACAGATTAAAGGAATTTAATTTGCGATGATATGTTGCAAGATTTCTGTAAAGAACAGAAAGCGCCGTCTGGACTTCGTTAAATGCAATGAAGATCATGACTCTTCATATTTGTCGAAAGTGCTTTTTAACGACGAAAGCAAGTTCAATAGGCAAGGCAGTGATGGTAGGCAGTACATCCGTCGGAGGAAAGACGAAGCATTTAATCCTAGGTGCTCAGTTTCAACGCTGCAAGGTGGTAGAGGTTCAGTTTTGGTGTGGGGCATTATTAGTGCCAATGGTCCAGGGCCTATAGTTCGCTTGCAATAATATGTTGACTGAGCTTTGGTCGGAATTTGGATGATAATCCCATCTTCATGCAACATAATGCCCCCATTCACACAGCTGGATATGTGAAGAAGTTCCTGGAAGAGCATGATATTCCTTGTTTGGATTGACCCGCACAATCTCCAGACCTCCATCCTATCGAAAACGTATGGCATTACATCAAGCAACTGCTACGCAATGATAAAATTTCAAATTTGGAAGAAATTTGGACAAAAATTAAAGAAAAGTGGGATGCCCTTTCCTCGGAGTATTGCTGCAGTGTAATTCAAGGAATTCGCAAAAGATTGCACGCTGTCAAACTGCAGAAGGACTATGCTACTAAATATTAACTAGTTCATTGTGTTCCTGTTGTATTTGTGTTGCATAAAGTTACATTTAAATAACAATTTTCCATTGTGCGGACTTTCTTTTTGCCTCCTCAATTTGAAGTGATGTTTTAAATTGACGTGAACACTAGAATATTTCAATTAAAAATCAAATATGAACAGATAAAATTATAGAGGAATAAAAGGCGAATCAAATGAGGCATAGTTTGTTTAAAAAGTTACATTAAATTTAGCTTTGATTTGCAGTTTTTGAAAAAATTACAAGTGCGGACTTTCTGTTTACCGCCTGTGTATATGTAAAAATTTCCTCTTTCCCTACGTTATAAATATATATTACGCATGGGACTCAGATTTCTATAGCAATATAATTTACTGTAAAAATAATATTCCTTTTGAATTAATAACTGTTTCTCAGGGTCAATATTATTACGAAAAATTGCTATCGACTTGTTTTTTATCCCGTAAAACGAACCCTCATTGTCAGCTAACACGTATGTGTAATATTATTATCATTTAATGTGGAGTATGTTTGTAGAAGGGGTTTATCCTTAATTTTTCTATTACTTTACGTTTAAATGGATTGTGTTTGAATGAAAACAGCCTAAAGTTACTTTCTGAAAGGAAAAAATGTGTGAAATAAAAATAAAAGGCTATTTAAAGGAAAAATGTTAGAACGATGCTTGAAAACTCTTACATTATGTGAAAATTTTCGTCAGAAAAAAATCGTGTTTTAAATTGTTTTGGAAAGATAAATATTAGTTTTCTCCAATTGTGTTAAAGAAAATTATTAAGTTAAAGTCTTAATGGAAGTGAATTAATAAAATGAATGCTAAAAAGTGCATAATTATCTCCTCCCCAAAAAGTGAGAGTGGTAGCGAAAATGCCCCTCGTCCATGTCTAAATAAACATAGCGCCCAAATTCTAAAAACCATGGAAGCTCTTAATAACATCGTCTACTTTCATTTGTTTTTATCGAAGATACATTTTAAAGAATTTTAATTTTTTAAGAATTTTAATTTTTTAAGAATGTGAACAATGATTCTACTTTTATTTCTTTATTTTTAAGATTATTAAATTGACAAGTATGGAAGTAGCAAATATAATTTTCCAATTGTTCTTCTTCTTCTGCTTCTTCTTCTTCTTCTTCTTCTTCTTCTTCTTCTTCTTCTTCTTCTTCTTCTCCTCCTTCTTATAATAATAATAATAGTAGTAGTAGTAATAATAATAATAATAATAATAATAATAATAATTATTATTATTATTATTATTATTATTATTATTATTATTATTATTATTATTATTATTATTATTATTGGCTCACATGGAGCTTTCCCACAAGTCAACAAACGATCTGATTGGAAACCTGTGGTTCTCTGGAAGCTGAGTGACAACAAGTCTCCCCAAACGTCCAGCTCTCTCCACCTCCTTCGATAGCATTTGCAAATGAATTTGCATTATCGTAACAGCCTCTTACCATTGATTTCTCGCTGGCAGTGGCCATTGGTTTATACTGGAATTTGAGTGGCACTAAGCCTCCCCAAGGTCCCAATTCTCTTTGCGCTTGTCCAGCCGAGGTCTGGCCAGCGCACTCTCCTCGGTCTTTCAATCCTTCTCGGCTCTTTGGTATCACTTTTCTATTGAGAGGAAAGGTGATGAGACAATGGGGGATGCATGCTGGGGGTGTAGAACTTGTAGATATGCAGCTTCGGTGTTCTTCATTCCCTGTAACGCTTATTCGTTATAGTGTCTTCTTGTATTATTCTCCGCATTCAAGGGTTTTCCTTAATATTTCAGTCGTTTTCATTATCATTAGTCGTTGTATTTTTGCAGTTATTCCTGATTCCAATTTCTGACATTCTTTTTTCAAAGTTTTTCGGAATTGTTCCTAGTGCTCCTACTATTATCGGTACTATTTTGATTTTCTTCATCATCCAAATCCCTTTTAACTCTCTGGCTAGCTCTGTGTATTTGCTTCGTTTCTTCCTTTTCTTTCATACTCACCCTGTGATCAGCTGGGGCAGCAAAGTCTTGATTTGACAGGATTTTTCTTTCTTGTTAATTATTACGACATCTGGTCTTCTTGCTTGGATGGGTTTGTCCGTCTATATGTGCATGTCCCATAGGATTTTCTGATTCTCGTTTTCGAGTGTTGTTGCGGGTTTATGCTTGTACCATTTGTCTGTACGCTCAAAATGCAGTCGTTAGCACAATTCCCAGTGCACCGCCCTCCCCACTTGGTCATGCCTGTTTTTGTATTCCTTTTGGGCCAGTTTGCTGCATTCACTTACTATATGGTTTATCGTTTCGTCTCTTTGTCCACATAGTCTGCATTTGCTGTTTTCTTGTGTTTTATCGATCCTTGCTTTGATATGGTTGGTTCTTATCGAGTTATCTTGTGCTGCAGTATTTAGAGATTCAGTTTCTCGGTTTATATGTCCGTTTCGCATCCATGTCCAGGTGTTTTCGTTATTCTTATCTTTTGTCATTCTTATGAATCTTCCGTGGAGCTGTTACTCTTCCCATTTCTCTTTTCTCGTTTTGTCATTTGTGTCTCTGTTTTCTGTTTGTTGTTTTTTTTTTCAGTGTCTCTCGCTGCCATAATTATCCTTTCAGTGTTTTGCATTATGTATTTTTCTAGTTCTTTTTTTTGTGTGGTTCACGCAGTCTTCTATACAGATCAGTCCTCTCCCGCCATCTCTCCTTTTCACGTAGTCTGTCAATATTGTCCTTTGGGTGTAGTGCATTATGCATGGTCATGAGTTTCCTGGTTTTCTGGTCGAGTTGTCTCAGTTCTTCTTTTGTCCACTCTATAAACGGTCCAGAGTATCTTACTCGTGATACTGTCCATGTATTTATACCTTTTATTAGGTTTCTGCTATATAATTTCCTTTCCAGGAGTTTTTTTGTTCTCCTGAGGTATTCCTTTCCAATTTTCTCTTTCATTTCTGTTGCTCTGATGGTATCCGCTTCCAGAATTATCAAGTATTTATAGTCGTCTTGTTCCCCTAGTGCCCTCATTTCTGTTTGGTTGGGTAGTTCCATGCTTTCTGTCGTTTCCAGTTTTCCCTTTCTTATAACTAGCAGTGCACACTTTTCCATTCCAAATTCCATTTGGATACCTTGGCTGAAGATCCTGGTAGTGTTAATTAGTATCTCTAGCTCCTTTTCGGTCCTTGCAAATATTTTCAGATCGTCGATGTACATCAGGTGGTTCATTTTTTCCTCTGTATTGGAGAACTTGTATCCGGCTTGGCACTTTCTCAGAATACTGTTCAAGGGCATCATGGCTATGATGAACAGTAGTGGTGATAGAGAGTCTCATTGGAAGATGCCTCTTTATATGTTAATTTCTGTTATGTGTTGTCCATCAGCTGTCAATTCCAGTTTCCATGTTTTAATTGCATTTTCTATTGCGTTGGTGATCCCGCTTGGCATTTTATACATTTTTACGCATTCGATTATCCATGCTTGAGGGATCCTGTCGTACGCTTTTTTGTAGTCGATCCATGCCATGGCTAAATTCGTTCTCCTTCTTTTTACCTCCTTTAGGATCTTTTGATCAATATATAGCAGGTCATGTGTTCCTCTTTTTCCTTTTTGGCATCCTTTCTGCTCCTCGGGGATGACTCCACGGTTATTCAGGGAGTGGTAGATTTGTTCCCTTAGTTGTGCTGTCAGTATCTTCTACATAATGGGTAAGCACGTGATTGGCCTATAGTTGCTAGGGACGGTTCCTTTCTCCGTGTCCTTCTGTAGCAGTGCGGTTCTACCTTTTGTCATCCAGTCTGGTACGCTTGCTTCCTGTATACATCTTCTCGGGTTTTGAGCTAGCCTTTCGTGTAAGGTTGTGAATTTTTTGAACCAGTATACATGTATCCCGTCGTGCCCTGGTGCTCTCCAGTTTGCCATTTTTCCTATGGTTTTCTTTAGGGTTTCCTTGCTGATTTCATCCACTGTTCTTTCTTCTATTTGTTGTAACTCTTCTTTCATGTCTTTCAGCCACCCGGACTTTCTATTGTAATCTCGTCGCTCTTCCCATATTTTACTCCAGTAGAGTTTTGTTTCTGTCGGATTTGGTTGTTCTGTTTTTGTTTTTCCTCCGTTCACATTTTAGTAGAATTGGTTTTCATTAGTTTCAAATGTTCTGTTTTGTTTGCATTGTTCAAATTTATATCTATATCGCCTCAATCTCGCTTCTTTTGCTTTTATTTTTTGGTCCAGTTCTTCATACTTCTTGTTTAGCCTCTCCCTGCCAGTTACATTTTCAATATTCCGTTTTCCTCGCATTGCTTTCTTTCTGCTGATCATTTTGGTTTCTTTTTTATGTTTGTGTATTTGAGTTTCTAGTCTTATTTCCCATCCAGGTTTTGTCGGTCTGCTTGTCCCCGGTTGTTTTTCTGATTTGAGATTCATACTTACCATCTTGGCGCCTGCGTAAATTAGGTTGTTTAAGTCTGTGATTGTATTTGTTGGGATATGTGGGATGAGCGTGTTAACCTTCTCTGTTTCTGTTTTTAATTTCTTCTGCTCTTGGTTCCTTAACGATAGGAGCTTTGTTTTTTCCTCGTTCATCAGCTGTATTATTTTATTTATTTCATTTGCTTCATTCTCTGTTAGTTCTGTTTCATTGTTCTCAGTTTCCACGTTTGTAGACTTCGTTCTTTGTTGGTCCTCGGCCTTTGGTGTTTTTACATCTGAGGCTTCAACTTGTGGGGTTGCTCTACGTGCGGTTCCGTTGGGGGATGCTTCTTGTTCAGTTTCATCATTTATTTTTCGCTGAATTTCTGCTAGTTCTAGTTTAGAGAGCAAACCTTTCTTGAGTACCAGTCTTGCTTGGTCCGCAATTCTTTGTTCTGGCGCATGGTAGTCACTGGATAGGTCCCATAGTTCTTTCATTTGTTTCCGATAATCTCCATATCTGTATTTAGGATGACTTCTATAATAGCATTCCATTACGTGTCTATTCTATTTTGTTGTCCATTTCTTTCTTTGGTTTTTGCATTTTGATGGTTATCATGGCTGTGCTGTGTTTGTTCGGTGTCATTTTGTTCCCTGAAATTAGAGGTTATACTTACCTGTTCAGCGTCTATGTTATTTGAGTTTCTGAAATTAGAAAGTTGGCCAACATTCGCAGAATGACGACCGGGTTCCCCATGCTGGCTACCAGAGGAACACCTGCCGATCATGACACCCAGATCTTTCTTCTGGGTCCCATGGTTTGGATTATTTGTAATTGACATTTTTCATATTTTGGTGTTTGTGGCAACACGGAGCCTAGAATTGTTTTACCTGTGGTTCTGCCGCAGGGATAGTGTAAAGCTCCCATGTATACAAGAGGTATCGTGTACTATTTCACATACATATGGGACATGATCAAAAAAAAATTTACTAAGTATTCTACTTAGTAAAAGTCGAAAATAATGCTCTGAAAGAGGGCGTTTTAAGATAGGTCTACCTTACACCATACTGCTTAGCCGCTGGAAATGTTGAATGAGAAAAAGAGGAAGAAGACAATTTTCCCCGTTGCTGTGGTAGTATTTAATTCCCTCGTTCAAAGACGGGGCAAATTTCTACGTCAATATCGGTAAAAAGACTGGTTTCTGTTATAAATTCGAACTAACATTTAACTAGATAATTCGCCTGTCGCCCGTCTGGCTATTTTTGCATTCATTTTTAGAGGATTTTCATTAAATTTGAATTGACAAACAGAATTATACGTTTATATCGCAACAAAGACTGCTTTCTGAAATAAATTCGAAGCAACATTTAACTTTTTTTTTTTTTTTTTTTTTTAAAGACGTAAACTCACATTTCGTTGGTTTCTTTAAAAGAGTTTTCTGCCACGAGTGTGCTAACCCTTCCCTATATGGGCTCTTGTCTTGAGTTAAATGCCAGGCCGTCGGTCAGTAGAAGGTATTATTATTATTATTATTATTATTATTATTATTATTATTATTATTATTATTATTATTATTATTATTATTATTATTATCTTATATTAAAATTTTGTTTATATATTTTCACCCAAATGAACCTCGATAATTATTTAAAAATCGAAAATTAAATAAAATAATTATAGAATATTAGATTTTCGCATAGTTAGTGACATTTATTTATTTGTTGTATCTAGTTTCTATCAGCATTTTGTTTATTTTTAGGTCTTTAAGCGATTATCCAACCTCGACTATGTCCATTAGGCCAACATTTTGTTTTCATCTAACTCGAAGGGCTTTAATTTTAAATAAAAAAAATAAAATTAAATAAGGGCTATCATTTTAAATAAGAAAAATAAAATAAGTTAAAACAAAAGAAACATATAAAAAAATAAGTTAAAAGAAACATGTTAATAGAAAAAGAAACAGCTTGCCTTTAGTAACAAACTGCCGAGTAATTACTTAATTTACAATTTTTAAGAGGTTATCGAAACTCGGCTATGGTTTTAACTCGGCTGGTTTTGCACAAGTTTATTTTTTAGTAAACACTTAAAAATAAGTTAAAACACAAAAAGTTATTCAGGTGGGTAGAAAAATAAGTGAGTTTACCTTTGGTTACATTTATTTATTGCGTATTTATTTCTACCTATTTTTGCTTCGTCGGTTATTCTAATAAATATCTCGATAAATTATTTCTTTGTAAATAAAACTAAAAGTTCATTTTAAGTGTTAAAATACCAATCAAATTCACTGATTAATTAAGCAGAAAATTTATTAATTAAAATTTAAAACAATTATTTCTTAATAATTAAAGTAAAATAGATTATTGTAAAAGAAAAAGTCACTTAATTAATTATACTGAAAATTTATTAATTAAAAAGTTAAAACAATTATTTCTTAATAATTAAATTCAATAGATTGTAAAAGTCAATTGATTGATTGTACTAACAATTTATTTATTATAAAAGTAAAAAACAATTATTTAATAAAAATTTAATTTAATAGATCATTGTAAAAGAGACAGTCAATTCACTGACAATTTATTCATTAAAAATTTAAACAATTATTTATTAATAATTAAATTCAATATATTATTGTAAAAGAAAAAGTCAATTAATTGCATAAATCGACAATTTATTCATTTAAAGAAAGGTAAAACAATTATTTATTAACTAGCGGGACCTGTGGCAATTCTATAGCGGACTCTTTCATATGTAATATATTGATGTTGCATTATATGGATGTTTAGCGTAAACGGAGACCTTCTAATATCATTATATCTCTTTTGTTAAAACTGCAAAACTATTTATCTAAGCTAGCAGGAACGCCAGGCTAATCCGGTCGTAAAATGCACTTAAATATGATATTTTAATTTATGCAGATTTTTTTTATATATCATTATAAAGTCAATTTCCTAACGATTATTATATATTATAAAATTGTGATATCAAAAATAAAAAAAATTATATAATAATATTACTTGGGTGCACCAGCTTGAATCGAAACCGAAACGAAAAATTATGAAGAAAAAAATATAAGTATAATGAATGTTTATTGTAGAAATGTTATTGATTTAAAAATATCTCGTTTTTATTTAATGTGTTAAAACTGTTAAGGAAAAAACACACAGAATAACTATTAAATAAGAATAAAGCTCAATTACATCTGTTTTATAATAGCAGAGAATATATAGTATAACATTTTGCTAAAACTCCACAAACTTACAATTTTTTCATAAGTGCGGGTGCTAAGAAGGGATTGAGTAAGGTGGTGTGCAAACTGTTTTTTTTACAACGCTGTCCATCAGTACCTCTTCAAATTAATCGTTAGTAAAATTAATCCCATTTTTTAAATTATTTTTTGTAGAGATCCTGTACTTCAATGTTTTCAATAATTTATTTCATTTTCAAGATTATAGAAAAAAATTCTTACGCTGATGTTTACACGTTCATACGCTCAAAAAGGACATTAGAATATTATATTTAAACTTTGCGCAAGAACTGTTAACTTAAAATATTATGAAATACTTTTGCAATTATATTTTTTAGTGAAAACATTGAATAAAACATGCTTAATTCAATGATAATACTGTTAGTTTAAAAAATTAATTTTTCATCGAGTTATATTGATTTAATTAACACAGACTCTAGAGTCTTTTTTTCTCGTAATGTTAGTAAAATATTAAACAATTCATTGTTGACGATGCTTCATTTTCATAAAAAAGCAAAATAAATCCAAGCGTATTTCTAGTAATTAAAACTATAACGCTAGTAAACATGTTTGAATAAAATAATACATTTTCACTGAGATTAAAAGAAAATAATGAATTCATTATCTTTCATGATCATTAATTAATGAATACTGAAAATTTCATAAAAATTAGTTAATTTCCTGCATTTTTGGTGATTTTTTAAGTGAAGGTAGGGTTCAAAATGTTTATATATTGTTGATATCGGTCGTTCGTTTTGCACGTACCTACCAGCTAACATAAATCAAACAAAAATATATCTTCTTTCGTTACTGATTTAGCGTTGTAGCAATTTTATTCTTTTAAAAACTACAGTGGTACAGTGGCCTAAGGATTTTTTCAGCATACGATGTGATATACGATATTTTTCCGGTCCCTGGTTACGGTATTTGTCCCGCCTTACGGTGTTATTTATAATGTTATTTGATTATATACATGTGTATTATATAATGTACTGTATTTTGTTACTAATTTTTAATGCCGTATCCTGGGGTTCTACTGTACATGTTTTCTGTCGTTTTTACTGTAAACAAATATTTATTAGCTAGATATTCTTCAGATCAATGTATTTATTTAAAATTGTACTGCTTTAGTTGATGGAACAACACAATCTGATTTAGGAAGAACTCATTTTTAAATGGGTAAAGTTGGAATTGTTTACATTAGCAGCATCAGATTAATCATCTTATTTTTTTAATACAGTTGAAAGGTGATAACGTGGTACGAACGTGGAATGCCTAAACACACACACGAACATATATATATATATATAATTGTTGATATTTAGTCCAAATAGTATCGTTGTATAGATAATTATAATTAAACAATAGTTATTCTTTATTATTTACAGACACTAGTGTTTTATGATTACTCAATCATCAATGCAGAAAATGATTATTCATGAGATTCGAACCCAACCAGGAAGTTACATTTTGCTCCGTTTACTAAGCCTTTACTCCAAGGCCATAAAGCAATTGTCCAGAGAATGACGGAAATTAAGAATTATTACAGGGTGGAATGATAAATTTGTCGCCCCAAAGAAAAAAAAAACAAAAACACTACAGCTTTATTTTAAAACTTTTATAGAAAAAATCAATTTAGGTAACTTGATTATGTAATGGGGTTGGCATCTATTCAATGTAGCCATCTTCAGCCTCAATCACCGCCTCGATACAAGTCCGGAACTGGGAGCATGCCTTTTCCACAGATCGTGCTGGTGATGTTCTCGACGTATGACCAAACGAAGATGGGAGGTGGCTCTCACTTGAAACCGCACAAAAGACCATAACTTCATTGAGCTGTGCCCTCAAGCGTTGAACCGCCCGAATTTGCATTTTGAGGATGCTGGCAATATTCCTGTTGTCATAACTTTGTTCGGTAGAGAGCATGAGTCGTAGTGGCGCATCTCCGATCTCGCTTGTTGAACATTGTGTCACTTTCAGACATGATAGAAAGCTCCTATTGCTCTTGGGATTCGTACACAACTAGCCAAAATTAAATAAATAAATAAATAAAGAAAAGAAAAAGAAAAAAGAAAACCGGTTTTCATCAAGCGGAATTACAATCATTTCATCTTTTTCTATGGCGGCAATTTTATCATTCTATTCCGTAAATGCCGAATTCGGACGAATACGTTTGATAATCTAGAGTGGTCGAACGAACGAAAGTGGCAAACATTGCATAAACACGAGTTGACTGCCTTTTAGTTTTTATTCAGTAAATTGTATAAATGTCTGAAATAATGACTGAAAAGTGTAGAGTCATAAAATCCTCATTGCTTTTCTTTAATAAACTGAACGAATTAAAAAAGAATAATGAAATTAATTTCTGGTGAACTATTTAAGAGAATTTGATTTGTATATTTATATTTATTTATCCGTATTGTTAATAACATTATCAGACAATATATCACACCTTTCTATGTGTTTCCTCTTTTTATATGCACATTTCTAAATTATGTTATAGTTTGAAACAATTTTATTCAAATTATAATAATAATAATAATAATAATAATAATAATAATAATAATAATAATTATTATTATTATTATTATTATTATTATTAGTAGTAGTAGTAGTAGTAGTATGATTTGATAGGAGTCTCAGCTTTTGGATGTTTTATCTGAATTTTTTCCCTTGAACATCAGGTCAATTCCTTTGATTTTAGGCATTAAAATTGTATCTGAAAACTTTCGCCGTTCTTAACAAAACTGGAAGATAAATTGTCATCTTAATCCAATTAAGCCATTTTTGGTGGATTTTCCTTATGGTTTCAAGCATTCTAATGACTATAGGAATCGCTTTGACGTCTTTACATTTCTATAGTCTAACTAATTCTAATTTCAGATCTTAATATTTATTTTTTTCATGTTCTTTCTCTTGCATTCTAGTATCGAAAGGGCAGTCTATATAAGCTTCTTTTGTTATTGTTTAGAAGAATTATTTCAGATTTGGAATGTCCAAGGACCTTAACAGTTCGTATGCGCAAAGACGTTTTCCTGTACTACGTCCGGTTTATGATCATACCACTTCTTATTGTGACCTAATTGATAGAGTTTGCATATATTCCAGTGTATGAACTGAGCGACTTTGTCATATCTCCATTTTTTTTATATTGATGTGGAATTAGCATAGAGTATTCTGATATAATATGCGCTTATGTTTCTTTACTTTTATTACGCAATCTGCACATCGGTGATTCTGCGGTTTTGTCGATCTAATGTTTGATGGACCTAGAACGAGTGGCTTGTTATTAGTCTACCATTAAAGTGCTCTCAGTAGATCTTTTAAGATTACCCCTGACCAACAAATTCCAGCTTTCATTATCTCTAAATTTTGTATTCTTAAAGAATACACTGTGTAGTTTCTTTTCAAATAATCCCCCCTCTTGCAACCCCTGACTCCTTTTAACTCCAGGTTTCCTTTTCACTTCATGAAGAATAGTTTCAGAAATATTTAGTTAGACTTTTTTTTTTACAAGGTGGTCACCACTTATCAAGGCCCGGAAGCCACTCAGGAATAAGGGTTATTGTAAGTACAGTACGTTAGTGTGGATATTTAAAGTGTCTAAAGGGGGCGGTTCATCAGGAATTTGTATACGTTGGACTTGAAGGCATTCAAGTTGTAGTCAGGAGGAAAGCAGGCAGACGGAACAGAGTTCCACAGGCGTGCAGTTCTAAGAAAGAAGCTTTGTTCATGGAATCTACGTTTTGATTTAGGCATAGATAAAGAGTGGCGAAAGTTTTTGACAATGGATTCAGCTAGACTGGTGTTTTTTGTAAAAGATTGGCGAGGGGGGACCAGAGATTGGAGTTCAGACGAGCACCTGCCATGGAAATAACGATAAAACAAAGATAGGCTTGCAACGTCTCTTCTGTGGGAGAGAGGTTGCAGGGAAGAGAAAAGGGCATCCCCCACTAAGCCACTATTCCTCTTTATTTACTACATATTCAACATTAAGTAAGCCTTGACCACCTTCTTATATTAGTAAATACAATCGATCTATAGCAAACATTCTCATAAATTATATCCATTTTATATTTTCCGCTTGAACATTTTAATTCATCAATTTTACCAGTATCTCATCATCGCCTGAACATAGTTATCAAATGATAGTTATGTTCTGGTATATATTTTATTTCAACTGTGAAGGTGCAGTTTAAGAATAACCCTTCATCTTCTGTTGTAGTCGGTTGTGACCTGGGTTTTAATTTCCATGTATGTAATCATCATTATCTTCTTATTATTTTTACGGTCTAAGGATTTTCACATAGGACATACTTAAAGATTATTAACTAATGATAAACTGGATTCTAGAGAACAGCAAATCTCCCCAGATTTCCAGTATTTTCCACCGCTTTCGTTAACCATTGCAAATGACTTTGCGTTATCTCAACATCAGCTTACCATTGTTTTTCATAGATGTTCAATTAGTTCAATTATACGATCCATAATGGAACGCTGGAGAGTATCGTCAGTGATGTTTCGGGTCTTTCAACATCAGACACTCCTCCCCGCACAGACCCGACTAGAAGTGATCGGTCTCTAGTCCACTCTCCATACGTGCGCTTGCAGACACTGTTTAGATTGCGGCCGCACTCCACACAAAATCTTTCTGGCTTCTCGGATTGGATGAATTCTAATGGCACGTGTTTTAGTATACGAATAATATAATAGCAATGAAAAAACGAAATAAAAACCTTAAGACCACCTAAGAAGAAGAAGAATTAATTACAAATAAATCCAATCCTTCCCAATAATAATAGAGGTGGATATATGCACAGACAACCATATGCAAATCATTCTTTGTTAAAAAAAAGCCTATCTTCAACCTAGACTTTGGAAATTTACCGCATGAATTATAATTGTATACATAATTAAAGTCAATTGAAAAATAAAATAACTATATACAACTGAGAAATATATATATACTGTGTGAATAAGGGTCAAAACGAAGTGTAAATATGCAACTAAATACAAGTAGAATAAAAAATTAAAACTTAAATTAACTATCAAAATATTCTAAACTTAAAAACATCTAAAAATATTTCAACAAAATCGCTGCGAAAAGTGAAGGGACGAAGAGGTAGAAATGATAAAAACTCTGAGACTAAAGCGAACGAATGAGAAAAGATTAAAATTATCGGATGAACAAATAAATGAAAAGGTTTATATTTAATAAATAAATAAAGCTGAATGGCGAAGTTAATTGAAGACTAAACTAACTAAATACAAGAAAAAGTTATATGTACTGTGCGAATAAGAATTAAAAACGAAGTATAGACACACGAGTAAATACAAGTAGGATAAAATTAAATTAACTATCGAAATGTTCTAAGGTGAACTAAAAAAATATAATGACTAAAATAATTAAACAAAATCGCCGCGAAAAGCAAAGGGTTAGAAATGGTAAGAAACTCTGAGACCAAGGCGACCGAATGAAAAAAAAAAAAGAATATCGGATTAACAAATAAATGAACAAGTTTGCAACAATAATAGCTTAGGAAAACATAAAAGAAATGATTTTCCCTTTTTTTAAAAATTTTATTTTGTTTCTAATTTTATTTTTAAACAAAGTCGCTGCAAAAAGTAACGGGACGAAAAAAGTAGAAATGGTACCAACTCTAGGACTGAATCGAACGAATGAGAAAAGAATAAAATAATCGGATGGGCAAATCAATGAAAAGGTTTTCATTTAATAAGTAAGTAAAGCTGAACGAAGAAGTTAATTAAAGAATAAAATAACCAAATAAAAGTGAGAATTATATGTACTGTGCGAATAAGAATTAAAAACGAAGTGTAAACATACGAGTAAAAACAATTAGAATAACAATTAAAATTATATTAACTACCGAGATGTTCGAAGGTGAACTAAGAAAAAAAAATGACTAAAGTATTTAAACAAAATCGCTGTGAAAAGCAAAAGAACGAAAGAGGTAAAATGGTAAGAAACACTGTGGCCAAAACGAAGGAATGAACGAAAAAAAAAAATCAAATGAACAAATGAATGAACAGGTTTACGACAATAAGTTAGGGCGAACATATAAAAAGAAATGTATTCCCTTTTTTATTTTAATTTTTATTTATTTTATTAATTTCATTTTCTTTTTTAATTTTTTTTTTTGACAACACACGTAATGGCCAATGAATCTAACAAACAAGTAGGGAAGAAAAAAAAGGTCTTATGACCAAAACGTTTGGGCCAAAGAGCTTTCCTTTTCTTAGCACTCCAAGCCTAAATCTGTGAGAGCTTTACTCAAAGATTTCGCTGCGAAACCTCTTGCCCCTACTTCAATCGGTAGACATCTTGTCTTCCAACCATTCTTCCTGTACTTGTATACAAGCTTATCATACTTTAATTTCTTCCGTTCGTAAGCCTCCTCCACATTCTCTTCCCAAGGAATGGTTAATTCCCATAGAATTATCTTCTTTAATTTATTTGAGAAGAATAATATGTCGGGACGATAATTTGTTGCAACAATTTGATCTAGGAATTTTAGTCTGTCGGTCTATGCCAGCTCTTAATTCCCAGTCTGTTGTGTGGGATAACTCTAGGCACCGCCAAAAAATGGCAAAAAAATCAAGTTGTTGTTGTTTTTTAAAACGAAATTACATTTATTAAATTCCATTATTTCTGAGTAACTTTTTTTCCAGACAGATAAAACCCTGAATTTTATCATATAGAAAACAGAATAATGTAAAACTTTTTCTACTATTTTTAATTAAATTTTAAATGTTAAATTTTCCCCAAAAGTTAACAATTGAAATTTTTGGCTTGCACAAAAAACATACATAAATATTTAAAAAAGAAAGGTTTTTGAACTAATTAATTTATTCATTTGTTGTCTAATTAAGATTTAGGATGATTTTCTATGAGAATATGCAAAAATATTATAATATAAGTACCTGGATTTCAAGTAATCACACTTATTCATATAGGCAACCAGTTACTTCGCGTCGATCTAGAGTCTAGATCGACAATGTTTACGTTTGTGTTTAATAAAAAGTAAACTATCGAAGACCAAACGGGCAAAAAAACAAAAAAAAAAACCTTATTTTTCAGTGACGAAAACTTCAATGTATTATTAACGCTGAGGTTGGCCAGTACCAGATGGGTGACCATTTGTTTGAGTTTGGTTTTTAATGCGTATGTGTGTGGTGGCCAGGCTCCCCAAAATGAGGGGAGCAATTTAAAGCAGAATAAAAAAAAGTTATTTCAGCGCGTTTGGTCCACCGTAGTCGAAAGACGGCAAACATTTTCAAACGGGATCGAAAAAATGATGCTATTTTTAACACAAAGGGCACAATATTTATCGATTTTTTTTGTATCGATTCTTCAAAGCATGTCCTGTTTAATAATGGTCATGCATTATTCGGCTCGCTAAAAAAAAAAATTGTTAATTTATTTATCAAAGATTTTAAAATGGCTTTTTTCGTATAAATATTAAAAAAAATTTTTTTTTTGTTTTGCTTAACTTAAAATTATTTTACTTAACATATTCACCGAATTTCACACTTCAAAACTCAAAAGCGGGATAATTAAACACAATCGAAGTTCTGATATTCAGACGTCAAAATAAGGTATGCAAACAATTTTTTTTAAATCTATAATTCTGTCCCTTACAACAACACAATATGTTGTGTTCAGTTTCAGATGATTATTTTAAGCATATTTGTACCCCCTCAAAACAAGGGGGGATTGTAAGCAGAAAAAATATATAAAAATTGTTTATGAAAAATAAGTACACTGTTATAAAGTTCGTTCTTCTCTTAATAATCGCTGAAAATTTCGTATTGATCGGATAATTACCTGATTTTTGGTAGATTTTTAAAAAGATGATCCGTCAAAAAGTACTTACCTGCCCCCCCCCAGTTTTGGCGGTGCCTAGATAACCCTATTGGGTTTGTCCTTATTTTTTCAACAGGCTTCGCGCCTGCTCTCACGAATTTTATAAATTTTGATTCAGGATTAAAAAATTATCCTGTAATGTGGATCTAGCTATTGCTAAAATTTCTTTTAAGATTTCGTCATGCCGCCACCTGTAACGACCCTCAGCAAGCACAGTTTTGCAGCTGCTTCTCTCCGCAAAAGTGACAAAATGGTGATTCGGAATTTGTCCAGAGATTGAGGTTAATAGGACTTGGTAAAGTATCATACACTGCCTGTATCAAGAATCTTAATATAGAGTCACCATTCCAGATTTCCGACCACTTAATTTGTCGGTTCATTATCGACTCCCACTTTGTCCATGCCCCTTCCTACCCCACAGTGACTGCCACACGTCTTTTTTCTTCACTATTCCTAACATCGTGCAGCAGGCACGGTTTCCTATTTTTTTGGAGAGTGTGACGGCTTTCTGATGGGAAGAACCCAAGGCCCACGCGTCCAATAGCCACGGTTTCTATTAAGGCCTTTTCTTGAAGCCTTTCTTTCGCGTCCTTAAATTCCTTAGCAGCATTCCGTTTTTTTCCTGTCAAAACCACTATGCCTGCCTCAGCAACTTTTGGGTCTCTGGAGCACTCATGCTGAATGGCCAACCTCATTTTTGCGACCTTATATTCCTCCAGAATACTTTTAAATGGAAGTTGTAATTTATTTGAGCTTCCGCATAGCGCTGCACTGCAGAGGGATCTTGCTAACCCTAACCACCTGCGTAGACGAGCTGTAATTCTCCTCTCTATTGTTTCCATAGTGGAGATTGTAAATGCAGATTTTGTTAAGGACCAGAGTAACTTGGGTAATATAACGTGCTGATAAATCCAAGTTTTATAACGGCCGGGTAACCTAGACTTTTCCACCTTAATAAGCTACTCTTCTAGATTCTCCTTGGCCCGTTCTATTGCTACTAAATCCTTTAGGGTGGCATCAAAACGCTTTCCTAAGCTCTTAACTGGAATTTGTTTTATCATAGGAATATACTCTCCAGAGAGCTTAAAGCGTACGTTTTCATCCGGTCTTCCTTTCTTTAAAACGAGCGATATAGATTTAGATGCGTTGAAACTCCTCCTTGCCCAGTCGATGAGTTCACCTATTCCTTTTAACAGCCACTTGGCCTCGAACGCAGAAGTTTTTGTTATGGTCCAGTCGTCCATGTATGCACGTATTGGCGGCTGTCTCAACCCGGTTCTAGTGACTGGCCCACAGCATTCTGTTTTTATTAACAGGTTCATTGATAGTGAGAATAGCGTTGCAGAAACGGTGCATCCTGTAATAATGCCTCTTTCTAAGTTATTCCAAGCTGAGGTAGAGGTCTTTAGTATTGTTCTCATTTTAAAATCCTTATAATAAGCCAATATTAAATATTGATTATTTTAGGAACGTGATAACGTTTTAGGGCTTCTTCCACCAATTTGTGAGGGACTGACCCGTACGCATTTTTTAAGTCTAGCCAGAGGACGGCTATATCTCCTTTGTACTGTTTGGCGTCTTTTAACAGCTATGAGAGGACTCCTGTATGTTCCATACACCCTGGCATGCCCTGAACCCCGCCTTTTTGCACAGAGATATCAATGTAGTTATTTTTTAGAAGAAAATTTGATAAACGTCGGTTTAAAATACTGAAAAAGATTTCCCCCTCTACGTTAAGCAGAGATATGCATCTGAATTACTCAACTGCTTTGGCGTTTTTCTCCTTCGGGATCCAGATACCCTCGCTGTATCTCTATTGATCCGCTATTTTATCCCTTTTCCAAATGACCCTCGGGAGCTTCCATAAAGTATGGGGTAAATGAGGGCAACGGTTATATACTACACATGGGACTCCGTTTGGGCCTGGAGCAGAGCTTAATCTTGCTTTTTCTAAGGCTGTCCGCAATTCGGCCAGGGAAGGTTCTCACATGTCGAAGTCTGATGCAGGAAGATCGGGAGTAATTAACTTATTAACGCCAAGATCACGTTCTTTGAAGGGATCACTTAATTAGTCATTGAGGAATTTGTTAATTTCACTCATGCTTCTTTCGAGTGTACCACTCCGCGTCTCACCCAATAACTTCTTTGTGAAAGCATAGGGGTTTGAAATGAAAGCTGAGCGTTTACGCGCCCTTTCTTTTCTCCATCGCCTGTGCCATTCTGCTCTCCGCAACGACCTTATTTTTTATTCTGATGGAATCACAAAGCTCCTTTAATGGAGCCTTTTATTCTAGTTTGGCCTTGTTGAATTGTTTTTCAAAGCTCTTAATTCTTCTCTGTGAGCTCTAATCTTAGTCTGTCTACGGTTTACAGCAACGAGAACCGTTTCTTTTTTCTTTTGAGTTCCGAATCTTTCTACTGCGAAAGTTAATATTATTTTTGCCATGATTTCAAAGCCGTTTATCAGCGGACCCCTTTATTGTTATTGTGAGGATCTCGCTAACGTCGGTGCCAAAGGCCCGCCAGGCATTTGTGTCGGCCGCCGCTGGCCATTTGATCTTATTCTGAAGTGTACTTGTTGTTTCGTTGCAAGACGAGACGGCTGCCACTTGGGGGGGGCATTGAGCAATCTGGTGTGCCTCCTGGCTCTGCCCCTCCTGCGTCTCACCAGGGGAAACTCCTGAGCGTTGTGGATGACTGCTGCTTGCAATGCACTTCATCTTTGTCTGATGTATTTTTAGGCCGCACAAGTTTTTACATTTTCTGCCGCAAGGACATATCATGTTCGTTAGTCCATGGGGCGAAGCTTGGTTTGTGTCCGGAGTATCTGTCCTGATAGGGTTCTCTTTCTCCCCCCTCTCGGGGTCTCTTGGGGGTATTGCCTTGTTTCTGTGTCTGTAGCGCTTAGATAAAACATGTTGGGTTGCTAGCCCAGTCATATTATGGTTGTAGTTTTTCCTACAGCCAACTGTCTGTTCCAATTTGTCATCCAGACTATTCATGGTAGTCATTCGGTCTTTTCCGAAAGTCACTGCTTTACAGAAAATTAAGTTCAATTATACGTTCCATAATGGAACGCTGGAGAGTGTCGTCAGTGATGTTTCGGCGCGGATCATGGGAATGTTTCGGGTCTTTCAACATCAGACACTATACATTTGTGGAAATTATATTCAATACATCCATTCAGTCTCGAAAGACAAATGATACCATCTGTAGGAATAGCTGCGTGTGTAATTATATGGAAAGATTGTGCAACCCACAACCACACCTCTCCTGAATCGGTACTGCTTTAGTATAGTGGCAAGGGGAATTCCAGGACAACTAGAAACAATGCCGAGATAAGCGTAGAGCACATACAGCACATGAAAATCCCAAATGTCACCTATCTGGTACTGGCTAGGCTCATCGTTGCTTAACTTCGGTTATTGGATGGAAACCGGTGTGTCAAACATGATTATGTCATATATATATATATATATATATATATATATATATATATATATATATATATATATATATATTGGCAGCAAGTCATTATTCAAGCACATCTGATTGAACACGACAGAATTATTCTATTTTTCGATTTTTCTGGATATCTTTTTCATTCGCCGAGCGGTTCAACAAAGACAACAATCGCCCCTGATGATAATCGGACACACCGATAAAAAACGCTTGAGAATAAAATGGCTGAACAATAACCCTTGAGCGCCATTTTATACCTAATGCCAGCTGATATAAAAAGGACCGCTCGGCGAATGGAAAAGATATCCCTAAAAATCGGAAAAAAGAATAACTCTGTCGTGTTCAATCAGACGTGCTATATATATCTTCTTGTCTTGTATATAATAAAGTAGACGCAATTTTTCCCCTCCAGATGAAACTGTCGTAGATTGACAACAACAGATGGCACATAGAAAATTATTATGTTTATATCATTAGCCATTACGTTATCTAGTTATAGAACGCAATTACATATTTGGTAACATTAAAACATAACTTTTATTCCGAGGAGCGCCATGACCATCATCATCCTAACAAACAAAGGAAGTAGATAAAATTTCACCCTCTCAATACCGAGTCCTCTTACAACGCCATTCTACACCAAGTACATTTATACTTTTTCTAACTTTCCCACGTGTTAACAGTCATTAAATGACTACTGACTTTCTACACAAAAGCATATCCTTACCCTTTACAACCGACACAAATAATGATTTCTACCTGTAAAATATCCGGCACTGCTGATTGGATGAGAAGTATTCATTCTGCAATTCCAACATTCTGTTATTCAGCCATGAAACGAACAGTTCGAAACAAAATCAAGACGCCATTTTTGTACATACACAATGTTCATACGTTTTATTTACATATATTTCAGGAAATTTTCCCGCTGACATATTCTTACATTTTATTGTTTAATTGTGGCATTATTACACCCCAAAACAAAAAAATAAATAAATAAAAATAAAAATAAAAGTAAAAAAAAAAAGAAATATCTTTACATTTATCTTTGGCTTAGTTGAGAATCCATTAATGCGTTTTCGAAGACGGTAGCGACAGAGAAAGAGAGAGAGAGAGAGAGAGAGAGAGAGAAAGAGAGAGAGAGAGAGAGAGAGAGACTCTTATATCTGTTTTTGGTTTTCATTCGAACATATTTTCTATTTACTATGGACACACCCATTAATTTAATAAAAAAACAAAGATAGTGTAAACCTTGATAATAACTTGAAATTGCTATTTGCTAAAATAGCGCTGTACCCACCACTTTATTTTACATATTCCATTTCCTAAGAACCGTTTTAATAAATTCAGGTACTTGTAAATAATTTGAACCAGCCGTAACTCAACGTCTGATCGGCGTTGCTCGGAACACGATGTTAACCGCCGAGCTCCATCGATTATGTATGCGTAACAAACGCCGCTAAAAAAATTTGGAGGAAATATGTAAA
The DNA here is from genome assembly GCF_053919585.1 of Euprymna scolopes. Lineage (NCBI taxonomy): Eukaryota > Metazoa > Mollusca > Cephalopoda > Sepiida > Sepiolidae > Euprymna > Euprymna scolopes. The sequence goes on from NC_136500.1 coordinate 14,757,195, forward strand.
CACAATGAGTTTTACAGAAGAAATAAACATCACAAATAATAAACCAAAAAACAATGTCAAAAAGATTAAAAAAAAAAATTTGTTATATAAGTTTTTCATACTGTAAAAAAAAAGATTACTAAATTAGTTTTTTTTTTTTAACTATGGTTCTTAACATGGAGAGGTTGGGGAGGGGTTTCGACTTCGAAAGTTGTTCTTAACATGGGGAGGTTGGGGTTGTTTTTCCCGAACCCCATTTTTAACTTGGATGGGTTGGAGAGGTTTATTTTCAAAGCCGTTCTTAACCTGGGGAGGTTGGGGGTGCATTGCGTGCGCGTGCATCTCCACTCACATCCATTCTTCTCAGATATTCTTTTGACGATGATGCACTTCTCGCCACAGGCAACGCAGATTTTTTTTGTTGGGGTGAGGGTGGGGGGTTCTCGACAATATAAGACCGCTTGTTCCGGCCTAATCAAATATTGTTTCAAACTGGACATATTCATTTTTTTGTTTACAGTTTTCAGAAAAGGGCTGTTATAGGTGTGCGCTGCTTGATGAATTCAATGATTTTTTATTTCCTTCCAATTTTTATTTCGAAAAGTTCGTTTGCTACTTTGCAATGCATTGATTGGCTGATCGACGTCTTACGTCACATTACAATCAAACCGTAGCACATGATGTCATATTCCGAGCGAAGCCGATCGGACGCTGAAATACGTCTGCTTCCAATTATGCACAAGTATCAAATTCACAATGATGGAAATTTAAAGTGTTGTGTACTTATGTCTAAAAAAATATAATAACACACACACACACACACACACACACACACACACACACACACACACACACACACACACACACACACACACATATATATATGATGAAAATAATGGAAATAGTATTCCGACAAAATAGAGAAATAAAAAAGGAACAAACCGTATTATATCTTCATCAACGTTTCGTCTTTATTTCGAGACTTCCTCTGGATGAATGAGATTAAGAAACAAAAAACACCAGTACAAACTATTTGAAAATGTTTCACGTGCAAAGTGTGACGATGTTCTATTTCAGAAAAACGGAAAAAGATGTTGTAAATTCAAAAACGAAGGGGGGGGGGGGCTTGCGCTGTTAAAGAGAGGGAAATCTAAGTGACGTCATATAGTCGTTAATGTAATTTTAAAAGATATGAACGCAGTTAATATTCTTACTGGAAAGAAATATATCTGTTGAAATTCAAATATAGGTTTGTAACAGAAATGAAATGAGTGTTTTTTTTTGTTATGTAATTTATTGATTGAGATTATATGTATTAATTATTACAGGGGATGTTTCTATGGTGTGAGAAGGTTAACCGGTATCTACAGTTAAATTATGTTTTTTTAATAAAAGTTTCCTTATTAATTGCGCTATGTTATAGAAACCTGCACGTTGTTTAATTGTGATTGAATTTGCGATAAGAGCAGATTCAAGAAGTCTCCGGCACGGTTTATTTAAAATAAATTTAACTACTTTTGCTTGTTTAAAATCAAAGGGGTGATTATGCTGCAATGAATGAGAGAATAATGCACTTAGAGAATTGCTGTTTTTATATCTATTTTATGTTCACTGAGCCTTTTTTCTAATTTACGCTGGGTTTCACCAGGGTTTTTGTTTCTTAATCTCATTCATCCAGAGGAAGTCTCGAAATAAAAACGAAACGTTGATGAACACATAATACGGTTTGTTCCTTTTTATTTCTCTCTCTCTATATGTATATTATCTTTTGCCTAACACGTCAGTTACATTTATTGTTGGCTTAATTGTGAATCCATTAACGCGTTTTTAATCACAATAACGACTGAGAGAGAGAGAGAGAGAGAGAGAGAGAGGGAGAGAGAGAGAGAGAGATCTGCTTTGTTTACATTCGAACACACTTTTTATTTACTTTAGACACACCTAACAATTTAATAAAAAAATATATTGTAAAAGTTGAATTTAACTTGGAAATACTATTTTCAAAAATAGTACGGTAACATAAGCGCATAAGCAGCACTTTATTTTACATATTTCATTTCCTAAGGACCGTTTGAATAAATTCACAAGGATTGAAATTTTAAGTTTATGCACTTATTTTACCGTGCTATTTTAAAAAATAGTTTTTCAAGTTAAATTCAAGTTTTGCATTTTTTAAAATTAAATTGTTAGATGAATGTACAGAGTAGTTACAATACCCTCAAGTTCAGTAACATAAGTGAACGCACGTTAAGTCTATCCCCCCTCAAAAATATATATGATAAAATGATTATATAAATTCAAGTTTTACGATATCTTTTTTGTTTATTTAATTGTTAGATGAAAGGACAGAATAAGTCTCCTGTACGTCATGAGTAAGTTGCTGGAATCTGTAAAATAGAGAAGTAATCAACCATCTCAGCAAAAATAACCTTCTTAGTGACACTCAATATGGTTTCCGTTCTGCTAGATCTACAGCAGATGTGCTTACAGTTATATCTCATAGGATTAGCGAATCTCTCGACAGAGGCAATCTTTCTAGGGCAATTGCTCTTGACATATCGAAGGCCGTTGATAGAGTATGGCATAAAGGTTTACTTCACAAAATCTCCAGATACGGTATAGCTGGAAATGTCTTCTCAATTATTAAATCATTTCCCTCGTATAGGTTCATAAGAGTAGTGGTTGATGGGCAGAAATCAGAAGCTCTCAGTATCAATGCTGGAGTCCCCCAGGGCCCAACTCTCTTCCTCAACTACATTACTGATCTTCCAAATCACATCCTTACATCATTCGTAGACATTTATGCTGATGACACTACTATCTATGGTAGCACATCTAAGACCGTAAACGGCCAAGTTCTCTCTGATTCTCTCTCCTCTGATCTTGAGCAAGTGGTACGATGGGGAAAGAGGTGGCTTGTTACTTTTAATGCATCAAAAACCAATATTTTATATATACACCAGCAACGCTCTGATCTCCATCTGGCATCAATTGAAATGAATGGCTCTCGTCTTGGGGAGGCCTCATGTTTTGATAAGCTTCTGGGCTTGACTTTTACTCCCGATCTTAAATAGAGCACATACATTAAATCCGTTGCCAAGGCCGCTGGAAAAATGGTAGTATCCTTCTATCGATCCAGTAGATATCTCAATGCTGATGCAATTCTGTATCTATATAAGAGCCAGGTACGTCCTAGGATGGAGTACTGTTACCACATTTGGACAGGAGCTGCTAGAAAGGACTTATCCTGCCTTGATAGAGTTCAAAATAGACTTCGTAGCCTCGTAGGAGATGTCCTTTTCTCTTTCCTGCATCCTCTTCCTCACAGAAGAGATATTGCGAGTTTGTCTCTGATGTATCGTTATTTTCATGGCAAGTGCTCGGCTGAGCTCCAATCTATGGTCCCCCCTTGCCAAACTTTCACAAAAAACACCCGTCTAGAAGAAAACACTATCACTAATTTTCCCCACTCTTTATCTGTGCCTAAACCTAAATGAAGATTCCATGAGCAAAGCTTCTTTCTTAGAACTGCACGCCTATGGAATTGTCTTCTGTTTTCCTGCTTTCCAGCTGACTACAATATGGTTGTCTTCGTCTAACGTAAACACGTTTTGTATGAGCCGTTCCATATAAGTTAACAAATTTACCGAATCTCCATTACTAACGATTACTATATTGTCCAATTTCTACTGTACACTCTTTTACCCTTATCCTCGAGTGACCTCTTAGCCTTGATAAATGGTGATGCCTTTGTAAAAAAAAAAAAATTTCATAACATCCACCAGTCCGGTAACATAAGTGCATAATTACCAAAAATGTGATTTTTAATATCGTATTCAGCTAAATCCATAACAAGCGAAGAGGCTTGCCTTTTTTCTGTTCTCGGCTTCGGGCTGGGATCAAAGTGTAATATCTGTTCTGCGAATGCTGCACTTAAGATAATTTATACCAGTCAATGGAGGGGGAAATCCTCTATACTGGGACAATTATTATTTTTGGTAACCAGAGTGCCCCTTTTTGCTTAATTTTAGGGGAGCTGGTTTTTACCCCACGCTAAAAACTGCCTTATGCCTAATTTGCTTTGGTGGGGAAGCAAATAAATCCATAACAAGCGGCACTTAATTAAATGGTTTCTTTTATTCCCGCTATCCCGTACTGGCGTGATTAAAATTTTACCAGGCGAAAAATTGGGAGGCAAAAGAGTCACGAGAACGCATTTATATTGTCCACAAATAAGTAGTTTTTCGAATAAAAAAGTCATTATATATTACCTACGTTATTTATGAACTCTTTGCGGTTACATAAAAAAACAACACATTAATTATCAATGTATGCGAATAGGTAGTTTTTAGAATATTAATCAATATAACTTTATTTTTTACTATTAGAATAAAAAAAATCCCGTTGGGTTAAATCAAGGTGGTAAAGCAAAAAGTTATTTTATAGAAACTACAGTTGCGAAATTAATAAACTAAAAAAAAATTGTGGTTTGTATACGTATGTGTTACCTATCCGCGTTATAAAAAAAAATATTTAATAGAAGCTTTCAGGCAATATAGTCACTGACGTTTCCATTTCTTCCTTTTTTTACTGTTTTTGTTTTCTTGATCGATGCACACCCTATAACTAAAAGGGGATCTTAAAGGTCAACACGGATATCTTACAAACACGGAATACTTACAAAACACTCTTTGCTAACATGTTCAGAATGGCTTTCAAAATAATAACATTATTTCAGCACGGCAACAAAAATTACATAAGAACCCAATGTTTTCATTTTTTTTCGACCGACACTGCACCCCCAAAATTACAAGGTTGGTTTATAGTATTTGCGCGTGGGGATTATGACAATGATTATCAAGAGTGCTTTTGGGGCAGATAGTTTGACAACCCGCCCCTCATAAAATGGGGTGTCTATTCTGACATCCGTTCTTTGAAAGGTTGAAAGCGTCCATTCCAAAAGCCATTCTTAGCATGAGGATGTTGGGATTATCTATTCCAAAAGCCGTTCTTAACACGAGGAGGTTAGGGTTTGGGGGTTGAGTGTTGGGCAATACCAACAACAGTCGTACTTAAACTTTATATGGGGGTGGGGCATGCTTCCACCAGGCAACGCCGGTTAAGGGGTCCTGCTAGTATATATATATAATTCACTCGCTTGTGATATAAACAGAAACATTAATTTGGAACGCGCTCCTGTTGTATGAAAGGACAAACAGTCGATTTCATAAGCCAGGTCTTGTGTGGTCATAAAACTTCTCAAATGCTCTTGTTATCTTAGGATTGTGTATGATTTTATAATTAAGAACCAATTTATCAAATCATAACACCATAAAACCATGTCAACCCTGAGGAAATCTAACTTGTCAAAACTGTGATTGGATCATATCTAGGTATGTTTACGCCAAATGTTTGTATAAACACACACACACACACACACACACACACACACACACACACACACACACACACACACACACACACACACACACACACACACACACACACACACACACACACACATGATGTATGTATTTGATCCAAGATATAATTAAACAGAAGCTTTCTGTTCTCTATAATAATGTTTGTTTAAATGTGAAATGCTGCCTAAGCACACACACACACAATATATATATATATATATATATATATATATATATATATATATATATATATATATATATATATATATATATATATACTAGCATTTCAGCCCGGCGTTGCTCGGGTGTTTGGAGGTGTGTGCTGAGCAAAAAAAAAAAAAAAAAGGTCAATTTTTTTAAATTTGACCAGATTATGACCCCTTAACATTTATTGTTTTTGGTTCAATTCAAGTTATTAAGTTAGGTCCATGTTCAAGGAACCGATATCTAAAATTTCAAGTGTTTAGACCCCAAATTGTGGGCGGAGTTTGGTAGAGTTCCCAAACGTCAAATCGTTGAATTTTGACCCCAGCCAAATTTTTGGCCGAAAACCGATCACATCGATTTACCCAAATTTCAGTTCCCTGTATATCAAATTTCGAGCCTGTAGATTGAAAATTGACAAAGTTATTGCGAAGGAAAATGTACACAGACACCACAGACACACAGACACTGACACGTTCACTTTTATAGATATGTAGATATACACACACGCGCACCATGGATTAGATCTAGTCGTGTACTATTGAGCTATTACAAATATCTGTGTCACATGGAAAGGTATATTTTAAATATAAACGCGCGCACACACACACACACACACACACACACATATATATATATATATATATAATTGTAACCATGATAATTATGATAAAGGTCAAAAAAGGAGTAATTTTACATATCCTGAATATATATATATATATATATACGCCTACACACACACGCACACACACACACATATATATATATGTATATTTCTATATACATTTATATATATATATATACGCACACACATATATTTATATATATATATATATATATATATATAGTAATTTATAAAATATATATGGCGATTAAGCTACACTGAATATTCGGCGTTTCATCCACTCTAGGATTCGTCAGGCTTATGCGCGAATTCTGTGGTTGTTTATTGTTTTTATATGGTCCTCTTCTATTGAGGGTTTTAGTTAGCCAATCATCTTTCTAGTATCCAACGCGCCCCTTCCTATCAGCCAATGGGCATGCATTTTATCGAACAAAGGATCTGTTTTAAAACTAGTTTAGTGGTTTAAGGCAGACATTTCTTTCTAAAGCTCTCTTTCTTTCTAAAACCCTCAACAGAAGAAGACCATATAAAAACAATAAACAACCACAGAATTCGCGCATAAGCCTGACGAATCCTAGAGTGGATGAAACGCCAAATATTCAGTGTAGCTTAATCGCCATATATATTTTATAAATTACTAACTAGCTCTACCTACGTATTGAGCGCTTTTGAAGTAAGTACTTAAAGTTTACGCATAAATCTATACTTTCGTATATTAATTTATGTATGTATGTATATGTCTGACAGTTTCTTAGGTATGTTTTGGTACTTAAATTCATCCGATAAGTATCGAAAATCGAAAAAAATCGATCCTAAAATAGCTTATAGCTTAAAATTTTTACAGATAAATATTCTACGTTACGCCAGCAAACGGAGATAATAAAATTTCAGCAAACCATTTCTTCAAAAGAAAAAAAAAAGCAGATTTATTATAATCTGGAGATATAGCGTTGCTTTCGACTCCATATCGAATCATCCTCTGTTCAAGTCCAGGTGTACCTCACTATTTTATTTATTTTTTCTTATTAATGAGTTCAATTTACAATAAAAGACTTGGTTACCGTTTAAAATTGCTGCAAATCATTTCTTTATTTGCATATTTTTTAACTAAACATTAATCAGAAGTGACTTTTCTAGGGCATTCATCGTCAAACCCAAATATAAGCTGACGTTATATTATAAACAAACACAGGCGGAATTTGATGAACGACATTATCATTATTATATTTTCACGAAAAAAAAAATGTTTTTGCGAATTTGTCACCGAAAAATTATTCCTTGTGATATATAATAATTAATGGAGGATTGATTCTATAATAATGCATACGCAATTTGCGTGAATTAAAATATCATGTTTAAGTGTATTGTACGGCTGCCAGCTAGTAACGTAATAAAAAGGAGAATAAAATACGAGACAGAGGGAAGGAGTCAGCAAAATTCACAAAGAAATTTTTCCTGTAAAGTATTTAAAGAAACTAAATATAAAAAGGACCATACTGGCGTGAAAATAAAATATAGAATAATGAAACAGATGGAGTGAGGTAAAAAGAAAAAAATGTGTTTCACGTTATATATATATATATATATATATATATATATATATATATATATATATATATATATATATGTGTGTGTGTGTGTGTGTGTGTGTGTATGTGTCTGTGTGTATTAATTTCTCTCACACATATAGAGAGATAAAATGATGGAAAAATAATAAAAATAAATTGAGTGTATACATATGTTGGGTGGATGTATATTCACATGTAGGTGTGAATTGTTCTTAAACAACTTGCCGGAATATTAGATTTCAAGATGTTATGGTTATAAGATAAAAAGTAAAACGATAGAATTATATGTACGAATCATCGTAAAAAGTAATTGAATATTCTGCCAAAATGGCACAGAATTTCTCTTCCTCACTTATCCCGTATTGTACCTTCTGAACAAAAACCCTCGAATATTCGCATTTTAAGTAAGTTGAGACTAATGAATTTCGAAAAAAATCACAGCTAAAATGTATGCGCATATGTAGCCAGTAATGTTTGTATAAATAAAGAAAATTATGCTCTCTCTCTCTCTCTCTCTCTCTCTCTCTCTCTATATATATATATATATATATATATATATATATATATATGTATGTATGTATGTGCGTGTGTGTGTGTGTTTGTGTTCGTTTGTGTCATCATTTTCTCCTTTGAAATTTATAGGGTGCTTATATAATAAACACCATATAGATTAAAAACAATGTTCATCCAATTTAATCTTTATTAGTGTAGAATGTCATTTAATCGCAGGATTAAGTGCTGTGAGTTTTTTTAATGCAGTAAGAATAATTAAATAGACGTGAAAACTGATATTTCTCATAATTTTGAATTCGCGTTTTTGTTTTCAAGTCATATTCAGAACCGAATTAAGAAACAGAGGAAAAATTTGAAACGTAGGCCGACGAAAGAATGTATTGTATAAGAGAGGAGTAGTGGATAAGAACAGTACACGGACTTGTTTTTAGAACTTTTGAAATATCTCTTTGCAAACACAAGTACTTACATTTTATACTGTTACATATTATTATGAAGATTAATTTAGCTAGTGTGAATTTTTACAAGGGTCAAACCGAATAACGCATATTTGCAATGCAGAATCGTACCCAGAAATGAATGATGTACATATGAAGTTGAGGCAGCGAGCCAAACACCGCAGACAAAACAAAGTAATATGACGAACGACATCACGTTTTTCAAGCGGAAGGAAACAAATGTTTTACAATCAGTTTCTTCCGCGAAAACAACGCTAATGAGACACCAGCAATAATGTAGAATAATTTCAGTGTAACATTATCTCAAGTCTCTCTTCGTGCACGTCACTCATTTCAAATTAGCTAGAAAGTTAAGAAGTAAATAATTAGTCTCCTTTTCCCCATGTGCCAAATTCTCTCAAAATTAAACAATTTATGCAAAAACTCTCAGCAGACGTTTCTTTGTGTCATCTTCATTCATAAAATGAAGCTTATTTCTGTAGCAACCATTAGACGAAACGGTGAGGACGAAAAGAATCGACTATAATAGAAGTGGGGGAAAAGGCCACGTATAAACACCCCGCGTACGTATGCATAAACACTTTTATCCTGTTATTTAGAATGTTACAAGACCTTACGAGTAAGAAAACCCAACAATGTTTCAAATTGAATGATTCATCCACATCTATATGCTTTGCCTCCTCCATGTGACACATATGACGTATTTGAAGTTTTATTGGAGGTTTTGCAGCTACAGATCTCTTTGAGAGAGGGAGTAATAGATATTCAGCACCATTTTTATTGTCTTCTCAGACATTTTTATAAAAATAATTTAAATTCATTAAATTTGAAGTATTAAGATTGCTTTTGTCACATGAATTCCTTATAGAGGCCACTTGGAGATTCGAGACAGCTTCCATTATCTTCCTCGGAAAATCGTACATATGAATACAGTTATAGTTTTTATATAGATTCTCTACCTTTCCTTTTGTAAGAAACGCATTCGCACATTCATTCACATATATATTTATGAATGTGTTACTATATATATATATGTATGTGTGTTTATATATTATAGTAATTTATGAAAATATATGCAGTTAAGCTACGCAAGATCTTTCGCATTTCATCTTTATAGGAAATCGTCAGGAGGAAATACTTGTACACACACACACACACACACACACACACACACACACACACACACACACACACACACACATATATATATGCATATAGTCATATATTTATAGTAATCTACAAGTAGTATTGTTTGGCTATATCACATCTCATCAGTGCAGTTAGACTAGCAACTACCTCAAGCCAGGTTTGAAAGTCGAGAGTCGGTGCTGCAAACCGTTATGTTATTCGGTTGCTGCTAAGATTAGTACGTGAAGTATCAATGTTCAAACATTGTCCAAACGCCTAAACTCCATTCGTTTACACAAAGAGCATCACTTAATACGCTAGTGGCAGTTTGTTTATCACTTGTGCTTTATGTTGGGACCAGTGACTGACGTTCTATTGGCTTTCTCACCGCAGGTTTCTATACTACTCTTATTTTTTGGACATAGACAATATCTTTTTATTTTTATTTGGAGTTGAATATTAACTCCAATTTATTAAGTTTTATTCAAAAAAAAGATTTTAAGGGAACTTTTGAAGTTTGAATTCATACTTTTCGACCGTAATTTTCCATTTTTTTCTAGTGATCACTTCTCTTAATTTATATTTCTTCTAGTAACTATTTTCTTTTTAATTTTATGCTACAATGTTGAAAACTTTTTTTGATATGTTCATACATATCGATTTCTCGGACCGATTACAAATATGTGAAATTGTTTTGGGGATTGATACGATTAAAATGCATTGGGATTAGTCTGGGGAACCTCCCTATCGCCCCACAACATACACATAATCTGTATATTTACAAGTATTGCTCCGGGGTCGGATTATAAGGGAGTAAGCAAAAGGGAGCCACTGAATTTTAATCTATAGGGATTTGTCGTACATATGTAATTCTTGATAACCAAAAGATATCCGTAGACAGACAAATAAAATAAAATAAAAATAAAAATTAAAATTAAAATTAAAATTAAAATTGAATAAAAATGAAAATATATAAATGAAACTGAAAATAATTAAACAAAAGAATTGCTTATCAAATCAAAGCAAAATGGTCTTTAAAAATCAGATACAGTCTTTGTTATCAAGATTATATTTGTAAGTCAGCAGAAGTGAAAATGTTATAATGTTTTGGTTTTTATTCACAAATTGATTGAAAACTTGAACTGAATTTTGAAACTGATATATATATATATATATATATATATATATATATATATATATATTAATTACATTTTCACCCCAAACAAGGCAAATTGCCACTTTGTTGTAGGGTGCTACTATCAGGGGCAACAACTACTGGGGTACTATGTAGGGATTTGGGCAACAAGATGTCGGTTCACGTTACACTTGAACTTCTGCACGTCAGTACTGTTGGGGAAGCAGGGACCTGGAATGGAATTCCAGAGTCTAGCAGTTCTGGGGAAGAAACTATTGGAGTAGAAAGATCTTTTACATCTAGGGATCTCTACAGTGTGGGGGTGGGATTTAGCAGCCTGTCGGGTTTGTCGAGGGTGCTCACGTCGTGGGGGCACAAGTGTCTGCAGTTCGTCAGAGCATTCACCACTAAAATACTTGTAGAAAAGACAGAGGGATGCAACATTTCGTCGATGGGACAGAGGCTGAAGCTTAGATGCCGGTTCAGGGCCTATCAGGTTTGGGACTCTCTTTTGAACCTTGTCAAGGAGCGAGAGACTAGTAGCAGGTGCACCAGCCCAGATGTGACAGCAATACTCCATACATGGGCGAATGGTGGCTTTATAGAGGTACAGGATACTTTCGGGTGTTAGTAGTTTTCTAGCACGGTAGAGAGAGCCCACCTCTCTTGCAGCGGCCCTGGCAATGCCTTCAATGTAATTGTTCCAACTCATGTTTCCTGTGAACGTTAGGCCAAGGAGTTTGAAAGATTTACTCTCAGATAAAGAGTCGTTGGCCATTACTATAGGTGGTAGAGAGGGTTTCTTGTAATTATTGAATGAAACTAGTTTAGTCTTGGCAGCATTGAACGCGACCAACCACTTTTGTCCCCATTCCACCACAGATTGGAGGTCTTCCTCTAGTGTTTCTGCCATTTCTTTAGAAATGTGTTCATTCGGCTTCCTGTCGTGCCTGCCATAGAGTGTAGTGTCGTCAGCATATATACCCATCTCAGAGGCAATTTTGTCGGGGAAGTCATTTATGAATATCAGGAACAATAGAGGCCCAAGGATAGACCCCTGGGGCACCTCTGGATTTTTCTCTTATCTAAAAATGATTTAATTATGTTAAGTATTCTACCAGTGATACCGTATGATCTAATTTTCCTGAGGAGACCCTCATGCCATACCCTGTCAAAAGCCTTAGATATATCTAGAGCTACCGCTCTGCCCTTCCCCGCTTTGTCCACTGAATGGTATATACTTTCAGAGATTACAGTTATGATGTCTGCTGTGGAACGGGCTTGTCTAAATCCATATTGTTTGTCAGTCAGAAGTTTAGCATCTGTAAGGTGATGGACCAGAACATGGTTAATTAAGGTCTCAAATATTTTGGCAAAAAGTGGGAGGAGGCTAATGGGGCGATAATTTGATGGGTCAGTCCTTTCGCCAGAATTCTTGAATACTGGTACAATAGAAGCAGTTTTCCAACAGCCCGGAAAGCAAGCTTCATTAAGGCATTTGTTGTAGAGTTTGGAGAGAACTGGAGCTACTTCGGCTGAGCACTTTTTTAATAACACAGCTGGGATGAGATCAGGTCCACATGCTTTTGAAGTGTCAAGGTTTTTTATGATAGCGTGTACCTGAGCAGGGGTGGTTTTCAGATCGTCTAGCCTGGCGTCTGTCCGCATAGGAAAGTCAGGTAGGGGGTGGTTGGAAGTGTCCAGTGTGGAGTTTGAGGCAAACCGACTGGCAAGCATGTTAGCCTTGTCGGTTGCTGAGGAGACAACCTCGTGATTGTTGGTTAGTGGGGGAATTGTTGATTGTCCATTATTTACTACACTGTTGTAGATTTTCCAGAAGTCTCGAGTTCCTAGTTTTTGTGCTTCGATGCGCTTTTTAGTGTTTTCCGTAATATATGGAAAAATTTTTACCGGATTGATATAATCAAAGATTTGCAGAATATCGAATTAAACTAAAGAAAGACTGTGAAAATATGTATATATTGGATTGCTATCAGCTTCCTTGGATTGATTACAATACGCGTTGGATCTTTTTACCTGTCCAATATCAAGAGCTTCCATTACAGGATTTAGCATTCACTTTCGATTTGAAGTACAGTATCCTTTTTTGCTGCATCAATATCCAGTTTCCCTTATTCTATGTAGCTAAAATGATTTAAAAATGTTAAAAACATTTAATTTTCTATGTTTATTACCTTTAGCAACTTAGGTGCAAACCTTTTATAATATTTGCTAATATTTTTCCTCCGATGAGCTGTATAAACTTCGAAAACTCATGGGTTAAGGAAATATATTTTACTATACTGTATTCTTTGTCTTGCATACAATAAAATTTCTATATTTGAAATTTAACTTTTTCAAATCACAAATTTTAAATTCCTAAATTCTGATTTATTTGCTCTATCTAGCATATTGAGCAATTTTATTTATCTGGGATAGTCTTATATAAAGGATTACATCCAATAATATTTTGTAAGACCGATAATCACTGGATCTGCACACCAGCAGATTTATTTTATTTCATTATTCTGAATAATTATATATATATATATATATATATATATATATATATATATATATATATATATGAGGGAGTTAAAAGAATACAAATTAGGATGGATTCTTTAAGAGAAGACTCATCAGGATAATGCAAAGCTCATCAAATTGTTATGGAGCTTATAATTTATACTCCATTTAAATACTCTTTTGATTTCCGATACCCCTTTTATAATATTTCAAGTAAACCCTTTCCATAGCTATAACCCATTAATACATATGATTAAATAAGTATATTCTTTCAATTCACTTAACCTATATTCTCCCCGAGAGTTTAATCAGGCATACTGTACACATTGTACAAATATATTAAACCCACTATGGGAAATATGCTATACACACACCTTCATTATAAAATAAAAGCTATACTCCTCCTATATCACAGAGACCAGTTTAGCTCTGCCACCCCCAAACAGTCTCAATATTTTATCTCTCACTGCACAATTATTTCGATCCTAATGTAAATATCGCTAGACATCGCATTCCTATTATGTTACCTAGCACCTTCTCTCCTCTTCTGATGAGAAGCATTTTGCTTCGAAATACCATGATGTAAATGGTTCTTACTTATCATACACCCATAATTGATGCATCATCCTTATTGAATAAATCAATAAATCTGTATACATCAGTATATATTTTTATACTGTCATTTTATTGTTTTATTGATTCTCTCTCTCTCTCTCTCTCTCTCTCTCTCTATATATATATATATATATATATATATATATATATATATATATATATATATCAAAGGAACGTTAGCTGTGTGTGAGAGTGTGTGTATGTGTGTTCGAAAACAATGTTTCTTTTTAGAGCACAATTTAATCATGATACTTGACTTTTGAACTTAAAAATTTAATTGAAGCCATCATACAAAAATAATTTTATTAATCAACAATAGATTCTCTACAATACAATGTAGACTACTAGTGGAATAAGTAACTACATGGAGGCATGTGAGCTTCCTTCCGGTACACCTCAGGTTTGGGGGTCCCCAATTACAACAGGCAATCAATCGATTTGATTGAAAAATCGGCGATTTAACAGATTTTGATGACAATTAAAGTATAGGAGGACAGAGAATTTGTTGATCCTCATTTAATGTTCGAGAACGTCGGGCTTCCCTCTTAGTATATACATAAAAGGCACTTTGTCTCTGTGTGAGATTGAGTTCGTTATTTATGGACTCTGAAACGGCTGAGCTAATTTTTATAAAATTTCACAAATATATTTTATGTATCTAAGAATGTTCTTAGATAGGCTTTAGGTACTTGTACAGTTTAATCAAGACATTAAAAAAAAATGAAAATATCGAAAAAAAAAAAGTTTAAATTGTACGTATCCGTCATGGAACGAAGTTCTCCGAAAAAAATTTCACTTTATTTCACCAACTAGTTTTTTTTTTTTGTTTTTGTTTTTACAGCGAAAAAAAACAATTTGTTATGACACCGAGCAAAAGGTTCGATTTTTAGGAAGAAAAGCTAGTATTAAAGATGGAGAGGGAGTGTCGGCGCTTTACATTGAGTTATCTCCCCGTGGCGTGTTCAACTAATTCCATGATGGCTGACTTCAACGCGCTCTCATAAGAACGTGTTCTTCCGCTGTAAAAAAAAAAAAAAAAAAAAAAAAAAAAACTACTCGATCAAATTAAATGAAATTTTTTTTTGGAGATCTTCAGTCCAAAACGGATACGTACAATATAACCTTATTTCGATATTTTCATTTTTGAATGTCTTGATCAAACTGTACAAGTACCAGGCTTTATGTCGGAATGCCTCTGATAAGTATCGAAAATCATTAATCGATAATGGAAATAATCCGATTAAAGAAAGAACTGTTATATTTTGAACAAAGTTAACACCTTATAAAGTCGAACATCCCCAGTGCATTTGGGAAATTTTCTTACCACACAAGCAAAAGGGCTCGGCCTATAAAATCAACAGTAGTTTCATTGATAAGATAAGATGTGTGTTGTGAGTTTTGAAAATATATATGGCAATTAAGCTACACAGAATTTTCTACGTTTCATCCTCGTTAGGATTTGTAAGGCCTATACATGGAAGTTGTGTTGCTTCCTGTTTGTATATAGTCACGTGCTACTGGGGTTGCTCGTCAACCAGTCAGATTCTTAGTTACTAACACCTCAATTTATAGTCGCCAATGAGCGTGCTCGCACCTGTTTCTTTGTTGTTTTAGCGGGGATTTTTTCATTTCTTTTTTGTTGACCTAGTTTAAATTTAGATGCTTATTTACATTGTGTGCTATACTAGAGTATCTGCAATACATTTGTTTATATATATATATATATATATATATATATATATATATATATATATATATAAATATATATATATATATAATTCAAAATTATACGAACACGAAAAAAATCCTATGCAAATTAATGAAAGTCTCGAGTATGTTACTCATTTCGTCAGAAGTACGCGGATTAATCAACATTTCGATTATGTTACTCGTCTCGCATAGGGTTCATATAATTTCACATATAATCTACGTATGTATTGAGCATTTTTTTAAAAATTGTTTTTAGTTCAAGACATGTGTCCTTGTTTGATTATATATATATATTCTAACTATACCACGTTAATTCGGTATAGGTAAACAAGTATTTACTCATTTTCGAAAAGTTTTTATTTTATTGGTCACAACATTGCGTACAATTGTTTCAGTCTCCAGTGTTGGCATATAAGAATATAACTGTCTATCAAATTATAATTTGCACAAACATTTTTTCCCGTTATCCAAAAGTAAAGTTTATTTAATATATACATACGTTTCTTATTTCACTCCTGAATTTTAATAAATTTTGTGTTTCGTTAAAGTACAGCATAGTTAATTTCTCATTCAAATATAATAATGTACACAAGGTGTCCAAGTTTCCACATGTGCTGGCTTGCCGTACTATTTTCCACTCTACTATCGGTTATCATCCACCTTTTTGCTCTCAGTAGCGGTTTGCTTAAATTGTTTTTATTCGAACAACGGTCATTGTTACGCAACACGCTACTGATGTACCCGATAATAAACTTTTTCAGACTATTCATTTGTATCAGATATTTTGAATTCTTCCATGGCTTATATCATTATATACACTTCTTACTTAATAATAATTCCCATTGAAAGAAACAAAACAGAGCTATTAAATTCCAACAATATAGAGCTATTTTTTTCACAAAGCGCCCCTTCGTAATGTTAAAATGCGCAAAACAGTCTTTCTGGAATAAATTGTTCCAAAACATTCGTTACGATTTTCTAACTAAACCTTAAACTTAACCTTAGTCCAGCCCTAACAGACAGCCACTCGAACTTAAGATAATTAGTGAAAAATTATTTGATTCTCGTAAAAGCTACAATGTCCCGAATCATTTTACATTAAATTTTTATACGAAACTGCTCTCCCACATTACATTCGAAAATAATATTTTTTTTCTCCTTCATTTTTTAGGGTGTTCAGACTTAATCACCTATAAATAGTAGAATCACATATTTTCGAGGAGGTTAGAAAGGTTGGTCAGCGAGAGATTTTAACATACAAACTTACAAAAACAACGCAAAACAAAAACAAAAACAAAATATTTTTTCTCGTTATGAACTATTTTTTAAGGTAAAACAAAAATTGAAGTAACACCGTAGTAATAAGTAAATGCAAAGGTACAAATTTACCGAAACGAAATTGCTTCGGTCAAGAAAGTGCAAAAGTAGCCTTTATTGCTGTGTCACGCAATCAACGATCATCAGAAGTATATCCAGTATCAACCGAAAAACGAACTGAGAAAATGAATAGTACTCACACTTTCGCGCGTTTTTATCATTTGCACTTGTTTTTTTTACCCATGGATATTATCAAGGCTCAGGGCCATTCGAGGGATTAAAGAGACCGTTGGTTGGGCATTGACTATCACAGCACGATGATTGGAAATAATAGTAGTATAAGCAGACGATTTCTGAAAAGGACTTGATTATCCAAGAGGACGTATTAACAAATATTTGTTTACATTAGACTTAAGTGCACGCCTGTGAAACTGTCTTCCGTTTTCCTGCTTTCCAACTAACTACAATCTGATTGTCCAACGTAAACAAGTTTTTGGTGAGCCGTTCCACTTAAGTTAATAAATTTACCGAATTTCCATTACTAACGATTGCTATATTGTCCAATTGACTACTGTGTACTCTTAACCCTGATCCTCGAGTTGTTTCTGGGCCTTGATAAGTGGTGATGCCTATGCAAAAAAAAAAGAAGACGAGCATCTTAAAGTCGACCTGAAGCAGATTGATGGTGCTTTGTTCAACAAACACAACGTTCTCAAAAAGAAACTTTGTTCGTGTATGGTGAGAGAGAAAGAGAAAAAAAGAAAGAGAGAGAGAGAGAGAGAGAGAGAGAGAGAGAGAGAGAGAGAAAGAAACGTTGTTTGCTAAAGTGATAGTTGGGCAGGTTCTTTCTGTGAATAGGTGGGAGTGCGAGGGATTGGGGCTCAGTAGCATCTACTATCGATACACTAGAGAGAGGCTAGCAACAAAGGGAATAAACAACCTCCACTAGATTACGAAGTCAGTTTTGTGTTAGTGCAAGTAGAGGTAGAAACTATGCAACAAGTTTGGCTGAGCATATAATAATTTAATCCGGTTTCAAATAACAAACCAAATATTTATTTATACGATTACATTTAGCTATAAATTCTTTTTTTATTTAAGAATCTAATTTTTTTTTTTGACGTTTAAAATTTGATATTTTCCTCTAAAGATAAGTTACAGTTTCGGTAAACTCTACTGTTGGCGACATAGAAGATTTTAATACGGTTAATAAATTAGCCATAAACAATTTATTTCTGTTTACCCTCTCATATAACCGAGCCATATGGCATAATAGTAAGAGTTTTCGTCAATAGTCCGGAAGACCAGGGTTCAAATCTCAATCGAGCCATGCCAAAGACTAAAAAATGGTACTTGATCCCCTTTTGCTGAACACTCAACATCATGAGGTAAGGATCAAGATAAGTCGAGTATTCCTGTAAAATGAGTGGCGCTCTGAGCTACACAACAGTGTATTACTTAATGAAATAAGGAACCCCTAGGTCGTCCTCGACTATGATTGACCACTTTGCTTACTTTACTCATGCGTAACGTTTTTGCGTTAAAACAATGTATTATTGAATAGAAAAATGTAAGCATGAATAATAAATAAGAGCCTCTGTCATATCAAAGAACCCAATTTTAATTTTTTTAATTAATAGCTTGAATTAAAGTTTAAAATGCAGAAATCAAATATTTGGCTCTTATGTAGCATAAAATGAAACCTAATCCGGTACAGTTATAACCTTACTTCTGGAAGACATAACCTATCAGTAGGGGATAAAATGCGTGTTTCCAACCCCAACCTCAAAATGAGACAACGAAACTATCGAGTTACAATATATACAAAGAATACATTTATTTACGAACAATGTAGAAACAACACGTGAGCGCGTGTTCGGGGGTAGACGTGTGTATGTGCGGGTGTACACGTATAAGCATGCAGTAACTCGAAATGTTCGTTGTGTGTAAATGCGTGAAAACAGGTAAAGTGCCGATATGTTCGTTGTGAATGCGTGTGTACTGTGTGTTCAGATAAGTTCATTACTGTTGTTGTAGACATGTGTTGTCTTTGTGATCCTTGTAAGTTGATAGCTGCCTTGCATTTTTACCTTTGAAGGAAGATTACGCCCGTCGAGGTGAACGGAATGTGCCTCTGATCACATCGAAAGTTCG
Source organism: Euprymna scolopes (assembly GCF_053919585.1). Classification (NCBI taxonomy): domain Eukaryota; kingdom Metazoa; phylum Mollusca; class Cephalopoda; order Sepiida; family Sepiolidae; genus Euprymna; species Euprymna scolopes. Next base: position 14,776,550 of record NC_136500.1, read on the forward strand.
GATATATATATATATATATATATATATATATATATATATATATATATATATATATATATATATATATATATATTGTACGGAAGTGGAAAGTAGAATGCGAAACACGAAGTAGAGACGCCACCTGTATGACAATTCGAAAACTAAGACAGAAGCAAATAACCGTTGCGTCATTGATGAATGTTTGTGTGCGTGTGTGGGCGACATACCTGTTCGCATATCAGTCTGAAGAGCGTGTGTACACCATATCTGACATGTGATTGTTTACTGATGGTCGATATCAACGTACCGCAACACTGAGTTAGTAAAGTTGATAACAATTTTCCTCTCATTTTTTATAGTTGTTATTTTACGACGTTTCGGGCACCTATTTCTCTGGCCTCAGGTTGTTTACCGCAACGAGATAGAAATTTTCAACTGTATCTTCAGTAATTACTGCCTTCCGTAGTTGTTGGTCCACTAATCCTCTGGATGGATTTGGGTAGGATTGAAACCGCTATCTTCAGACAATGCTCACATGGAACGGGCCCTGTGGTGCAGTGGATAGAGACGTTGAATCTCTACAATTCCAGGTGAGCATTGGCTGAAGATAACGGTTTCAATCCTACCCAAAGTCGGTCAGAGTAGTAGTTTGCCAAAACGTGGTGAGACGACAACAGCTATGGAAGGCAGTAATTACTGAAGATACAGTTGAAGATTCAGCATTCCTATTCCATCGCGGTAAATAACCTGACGAAGGCCAGAGGAATAGTTTGCTGAAACATCGTGAAACAACAACTATAAAAGATGAGAATAATAGTCCGCAAATAAATAAATAAATATATAAATTACTCATCTCAAAAAGAATTCCAATAATTAAACAATTTTCCTCTTCTCAAACAAGGCATATCTGGAATCAAGTTATAGAGAGCAAAGGGCGTTATTCTTACGAATAAAGATTTTAAAAATCTTTCATTTTACAGAAGAAATTTTAAAATGGCAAAAACTTTTACACCTTACGTTCAGAAAGTGTGTTACTATTTATTTTGCAAACTGCATCGATAAAATATGAATAGCTGTCACTAAAAGAAACAAAAAACAAACAAACAAATAAACAACAACAAACAAACAAATAAAGCCGGTCAAAAAATAGGAAGAGCTTTTTCCCCTTTTCCTTCGCAAGTTAGCCCATTTAATTCCTTCAGTGAAAAAAAAAAAAAGAAACAGAAATAAGTCCTAGAGAGAGAAAAAGTGTGTATGTGTGTGTGTATGTGTGTGTGTGTGTGAGAGAGAGAGAGTGTGTGTGTGAGAGAGAGAGAGAGAGAGAGAGGGGGAGAGAGGTGGGTGTGGGTGGAAAAGACATGATTTTGGGCCATGGAAATCTCCTTACATGTGTACGACAAATCCCTATGGATTAAAATGCAGTAGCTCTCTTTTGCTTACTCCCTTATATTCTGACCCCGAACCAATACTTGTGAATATACAGACTGTGTGTGTGTGTGTGTAGGGATGAGTACCCTCTGCCTTCTAACCCAAGATGTGGCTAGACGAATTTTCATTCCTTTATTGGATATTTTATAAGAAAGTATTGCGAATGGCTCTCACGGGAGAAAAGTAAACCGAATTTGGAAGCTTCCATGAGTGATGAGGGCGACAAAAATTGGCTTAGCTTCAGTGACTCGTTCGTTTTCAACGCACGTACAAACTCAAAGGGTAGCACACACACACACACACACACACACACACACACACACACACACACACACACACACACACACACACACACACACATGACAATATAATCATTGAAACTAGTAATGGGACGATTTCAATATTTTCCCCGACGTCGATACAATTACCCATTCTGTTCTAAAGCCATACACCTATACAGTTGAATTTTTTCTATCACTCTGACCTGGATATTAATAGCTTACTTTTTCTATCGGTATTTATTTGCTTTCCCACAGAAACAAAATGTGATACAAGGTCGTTTTTAATGTGGGGTGGGGGGACCAGCTACACAAAAAGGGGTATTCTGGAAGTAGGCAAAAATAAAAATTACATTACATTAACTAAGGACAAATTAAGTGTAGCATCAGGAGAAATACCACACTGTAATCCCAGCCCGAAGGTCAGATACTTTTCTATTTAAACATTATTAAAACGAACTTCTTGATATACTCAGTCATGGATATGTGAGCGACACCATGAAGGTTAACTAATTTGCATATTCCTTAAAAACGAGCGTTAATTAATTACTTATTCATTTTTATGGTTTATTATTAAATGATTGGTTTCATTTTACTATTATGCATAGTTTCTACATTCTACATAATTATGTAAAATTTGAGACGGAAACGTTCTAGCATACGAAAATATTTCTGTGTGTGTGTCTTATATATATATATATATATATATATATATATATATATATATATATATATATACACTGTGCTAAAATTATATGCAAATCGATATTTTTGTTCTAATTCCGGTAGTTTTCAATAAAAATTTGTGAAATTTAGCACGTTATATGGCAGCACTAATACAAGCGCAGATTTAAAATTGTAAGCTTATTTGCACAGTAATAAACAATTGGCAGCCATTTTGGTGATTTGCATTTTTTCGGCGTGCCAACTTTATATGCAAACCAATGCTAAAATATGGTGAAGTGCTAAAAGATCATGGAAACATTGATTATTCTAAGAATTTGTAAATTGAGAAGAACAACAATAAAGAACAAACAACTTCAATATGGTTTCATAGTACAATCAATATCTTATATAATTGCCATTTTTATTGACAAGAGCAAAAAGCCTTTGGTCAATTGAAGATGTCAAACTTTCGATTTCATCTGATGAAATATCTTTGGCAGCAGTCAGAATAGCATTACAGAGGTCACCCTTGGAGTTGTATTGCCTTCCTCAGGAGTAAATATTTTGTTTCAAGATGCTCCACAGATTTTCGATGGGATTTAAATCTAGAGAACAGGCTGTATTATTTTCCCATGTCTGGCAAAAACTCTCTCCAAATATTCAGTGATTATCCTTGCAGAATGAGACGGTGTATTATCATGCATGAATACCATATTTTCCCGGAATGCCAAATTCTTCTTCTTGTGCCAGAGTTCCAAGTGTTCTTTAATGAAGTCAATGTAGAGTTTGGCGGTAATTGTCACTCCATCTGCGACTCTGAATGGCCCTACCAGCTCATTACCAATGATTGCAGCCCAGAACATCACACCACCACCTCCTTGTTGGGCGTAGACCCTCATTATGGTACCATCCTCCCCTTCACCCATTGGGCCCATCAAGGGTCGCTCGACACTTATCGGTGAACAAAACAGTTTGAAAATTCACCTTAATGTGATCTGTTGCTCACTCCATCTGCTTCAATTGAGGGCGGACCTCTGGCTTTCCAAATTTTGCAATCGTCCTCAGAATTCGGCAACGAGTTGATTTGAGCACATCAGGAACGCCAGCTTTTTCAAAAACTTGTTTGCTAGTTTCAAGTGGTTTACGGCGAACTTCTCTCTTGATCTTGCTTATTGTTCGACGTGACAGATATGATTTCTTACGAGTTTTCCCTTTGTCAGAACGTCCGTTTCAAAGTTGAAGGTTAGTACAATATTTTTTGATTGTACGATGATTACGGTGTAATTCTTCAATGCAATGGTAAACTTCAAACTAATATAAATACTAGTATTCATATATAGATAATTTAATCCCAACCGAATAAAAAAGCTCAATTCGCAATAGAGAGTAGAGCTTATTATAAGAGAAAGAAAATTAAAACTGTAAGTTGAACTTTACAATCAAAATTTACTGTTCGACAGAATACTAAAAAAAAACAATTTACAAAGTCCTTATTCTTGCTATTTTTCTCATCAGAGGACAGAAAGAAATTAGCAAATTATATTTGTAGCAATGCTTGAATTTGATAGTTATAGCATTAAGTGAAACCGCAATTTAAAGTAGGATCATAAATTGCCAAGAAAAACAAGTGAAAAAATGTTGGATATGTAAAAAAAATATAAAAACAAATCGCGCATCATATTTCAGCTTGTATGAAAATTCTCTCAACGTAATATGAAAGGCGAAAATAGTTCTTTAGAGAGAATGAAGTCCAGAATTAAATCCAGTATAGTGATGCATATAGTCTGGTTGGAAAGTTTTCAAAACAGTTGAAATAATGGAAATTGTTTTTTTTTTTTCGGAAAATGCAGTAGACCAAAGAGAAGTTGATCTCCAGTCAAATGGGATCGAAAAATTTCTACTTATCCTTCAGCTAACATTCACGTATGTGGAGACTTCAATGTTCACAACGTCGAATGGTTGACCCACTCAAACAAGACCGATGATGAGGGGAGGTTCTGTCATGATTTCTCCATTGCCTATGACCTCACTCAGATTGTTCAGGAACCTACCCGTGTGCCCGATAATGACGGCCAGTATGCGAGCCTACTAGACCTTTTTCTCACAACTTGCCCTGAACTATGTTCAGTTTCTGTTCTGTCGCCTCTTGGATCTTCCGACCACTCTGTTGTATCAATTAAGATAAAAATGAAATGTAATAAGTCCCCAGACGTACCTCTTCATCGTACAGTATATCGATACACTAAGGCTGACTGGGATAGCTTCCGTACATTTATATCTGATCTACCTCTGCATTCCATGTTTAAAAAGGATGTGTCCTCTATAGTATTAGACCTAACTGAATGGTTAATTGTAGGTATTGACCATTTCATACCCTCTAAAAAGTTTCAGCAAAAACCTAACAGCCAGCCATGGTTCTCTCCAGAATGTGCTGCTGCCATTGCGCACAGAAATCACTTTTTCCACTGCTTCAAACTAAATAGATGTATGGAAACTAAAGCCGTTTTCAGGACTGCCAGCAATCATTGTAAGAAAGTAATAAGGAACGCAAGAGTGTTGTATGCTCAATCTGTTAAGTCCAAAGTAGCTGAGCAGCGGCTTGGTTCCCACCAGTTTTGGCAAATAGCAAACAGAATCCTGAACAGAAGCGTGTGCTCCATCCCAACTATTATCAATGGACCTGAGGTAATCTCGTCAGCATCAGACAAAGCCAAACTCTTTGTCAAAAACTTTGCAGCTAATTCTACCCTTTGCGACCAAGACCGCCAACCCCCAATATTTCCTCCTGTATCAGAAAACACGCTATGTGATATACGTATATCTGTACGTGATGTTGCGAAGCTAATCAAAAACCTTGATTCGAGTAAAGCAACTGGCCCTGATGGTATTCCAATTATAGTACTCAAAAAACTTCAACCTGAATTAGCGCCCATACTTACAAAACTGTTTAAACGTTGTCTTAAGGAGAATAGTTTCCCATCTCCCTGGAAAATCTCATCAGTATGCCCTGTATTTAAGAATTCAGGTGATCGCTCATCCCCCTCTCAGTACAGGCCAATAAGTCTCCTGTGCGTCATGAGTAAGTTGCTAGAATCTGTGTTAAATACAGAAGTAATCAAACATCTCAACAAAAATAACCTTCTTAGTGACACTCAATATGGTTTCCGTTCTGCTAGATCTACAGCAGATGTCCTTACAGTTATATCGCATAGGATTAGCAAATCTCTCGACGGTGGCAATCTTTCTAGGGCAATTGCTCTTGACATATCTAAGGCCTTTGATAGGGTATGGCATAAAGGTTTACTTCATAAGATCGCTAGCTATGGTATAGCTGGAAAAGTCTTCTCAATTATTAAATCATTTCTTTCTGATAGGTTCATAAGAGTAGTAGTTGAGGGGCAAAAATCAGAAGCTCACAGTATTAATGCCGGTGTCCCTCAGGGATCCATCCTGGGCCCAACTCTTTTCCTGATCTACATTAATGATCTTCCAAATCATATCCTTACATCATTTGTAGACATTTATGCTGACGACACTACCATTTATGGTAGCACATCTAAGACAGTAAACGACCAAGTTCTCTCCAATTCTCTCTCCTCTGATCTTGAGCACGTAGTACAATGGGGAAAGGAGTGGCTGGTTACTTTTAATGCAGCTAAAACCAAGCTTCTCTCTTTACATCATCAACATTCTAATTCACATTTGTCATCAATTGAAATGAATGGCTCTCGTCTTCAGGAGGCCTCAAGTTTTGACAAGCTTCTGGGCTTGACCATTACTCCTGATCTTAAATGGAACACGTATATCAAATCTGTTGCCAAGGCCGCTGGAAAAATGGTGGGATCTTTCTATCGATCCAGTAGATATCTCACTGCTGATGCTATTCTCTACCTATATAAGAGCCAGGAGCTGCTAGAAAGGACTTGTCCTGCCTTGATAGAGTTCAAAATAGACTTCGTAGCCTCGTAGGAGATGTCCTTTTCTCCTCCTTGCAACCTCTATCTCACAGAAGAGATGTTGCGAGTTTGTCTATGATGTATCGTTATTTTCATGGAAAGTGTTCAACTGAGCTTCAATCTATGGTCCCCCCTCGCCAAACTTTCACAAGATACACTCGTCTAGCTGTAAACACTATCAATAATTTCCCCCACTCTTTATCTGTGCCTAAACCTAAACGTAGATTCCATGAACAAAGCTTCTTTCTTAGAACTGCACGCCTGTGGAATTGTCTTCCGTTTTCCTGCTTTCCGGCTGACTACAATATGGTTGTGTTCAAGTCTAAAGTAAATAAGTTCTTGATGAGCCGTTCCATATAAGTTATTAAATTTACCAAATTTTCATTACTAATGATTACTATATTGACCAATTTCTACTGTACACTCTTTAACCCTTATCCTTGAGTGGCCTCTGGGCCTTGATAATGTGGTGATGCCTTTGTAAAAAAAAAAAAAAAAAAAAAGAAGAGGAAAACAGCATATCATCTTTCATCGTCGGCTTAATTAGAAAAAGTGATTTCAGACTAAATTTTAAAGAATTAAGATCAGGCTAAAAAACAAACCAAAAAACAAAACAAAACAAAACAAAACAACAAAATAAAAACTGCTACTACACTTTCCGAAAAAACAAAACAAACAATTTCAGCTGTTTTGAAATTTTCCAACCGGACAATATGCATCATAACACTGGATTTAATTTTGGACTCCATTCTCTCTAAAGGACTATTTTCGCCTTTCGGATTATCTTGAGAGAATTTTCATGCAAGCTGAAATATTATGCGCGGTTTTTTTTTTTTTTACATAACCAACATTATTTCACTTGTTTTTTTCTCGCTAGAACCTTTTCATCTTAAATGCTACGCAATTATACACAATGTAGAAAATATACATAAATAGAATTAAGCGTAATAATTAAATTAAACTAATCATCTCATAAGAAATGATAAAAAATGAATAATTAATTCATGAAATTTGGTTTTTGAAAAGTATATGCAGATTAGTTAACCTTTTTAAAGTCGTTCGCATATCCATGACTTGTAACGAAGCATCACACATGTATGTAGCAGCAATGGCAGCTCACATATGCAAATAACCAAGCTGTAACGCAAGTTGCGGACAGGGTTTTGGAATCATGTAAGCGGTGACACAGATTTGAAGAACCCGCATGGCGGTGACTGGATTTGAGCAGACATGTCGACACGGGAGGAGAAAAAGCACATATCCGACATGGCAGAAAAGAAAGTACACGTCCTTTACCAGGCTAGAAAACTTATGCTATCCAATTTCGAGATTTTCAGAAAAACAACAACAAAAACACAAGCATTGTTGTAATGACGTGAGAAAAGAACTCGTAGAAATATTCGACGTGCAGCGGTTTTTGGCAGTAGAAAAAAATCAACGAAACGTTACGTAAAAACAGGGGGAAAAAGATCATTGTTAAGAGGTGATAGAGCGAAAAAGTAAATTAAAGATTTCTTCTTACAATGTTATTTTATTATTTTTTATTGAACTATCTAGCACAATATTACTTTTTGAATATTTATTAATACTTATTAAGTTATCTCATTTAAATTATTTCTATGTTTAAAATACAATGGACTATTTTCATAGAAACTCATAAAACTCAAATAAATTCATATTTGTTGCACTTTATTTGTTTTTCTGTCCCCAAAGCTATATTTTTTGCATTACCCAGAAAAATATCAACTTAATCAAAACATATTCGTTGATTAAATATATTTCTCATTCTGTGGAATTTCCCGGGTCTTGCTGGTATACAATACTACTAAATCGTATGGCTAACACATCACGTAATAAGACTCAGGCATAACACATAAAACAACAACTTTTAGCCAAGATTTAATTTCTCTTTCATCGACATAGTCTCCTTTTGGGATGATACACCAATTCTAACGTTTCTCTAACAAATTTATGGCTTTTTTAAAGAACAATTTGTGTTTGGCACAAAAACATGTCTCAATTCTTGATATCATTTATTAATTAAAGCTACATCTCTTTCCTTGGACATTATTTTAAGGTCAACAAACAGCTATTAGTCGGTAGTGACTAAAATTCGATTTCAAGAGAGATGAAAACTGTTTTACGATTTCTGTTTAATGACATTTTTTTTTTTAAATGCACAAAAAAAAAACAAGAAATCATAAAAAACAACACTCAAATATGTCCGTTTTTACACTGATGTAGCTTTTTCCTTTTATATTCGCCAAGGTGGATTTGTTTGCGGTCGAGTTTGTAACTGTGTTTGTTATTTTGTAAACAGCCTAGCGTCCAAATAGCTTGGTCAATCGTCACCAAACTTGTTGAAAATGTCGGTCATGCTTAACTTAGAACTGATTTAATTAGATCAAAAGTCAAGGTCACAGAAAAGCTGAGTGTCACACTTTTGGCGACAACTATGGTTTTATTCCTCATAGAAACTCGCTACTCGATCCGCATCTTTTATGACTTTTACATTTGGCATTGGAACGTTCGGTCGAGATTGGAATTTTGATATAATTTCGATTTCCGATTAAAAAAAAAATACAGAAATATAGGAAGAATGATGTGTGTTTTTATATTACGCGTTAAATTTCGATGCAATGTTGTCATTAATCGTAATGTCTGAGAAAGTCGCAAGGAACAAAAAAAAAAAAAAGGGAGAAATTCAACTGAGACTTTTCAGTTGAAATAAAATGCATTTAATCATGGTTCTTCCAAAATAACGCATTGCTTCTTGTTTTAAAAGTTTCTTAGTTCATCTCGTCTGCCAGGGTCTTTACAAAACTGCCGTCTTGACGCGAGTTTAAAAGTATCTCGCCGCCATGGGCCCACGTTCATATTACGCCAGCGCCCGCCTTTTCCAGTCCTCTGCCGGTCACGTGTATTCCTTTTTTTGCCGTCCACGTGTGTTCCTTTTTCTCTTCTTTTCTTTCCTGCGCTGTGACGTCACATCTCGCACAGGTTTGGTTATTTGCATATGTGTCATACGACTACTGCTGCTGCTGTTGCTACCAGCGTCAGTGGCTTTATTACACCGGCTGTGAATATTCTCACGACTATGATTTGTTAAAAAAAATCGCTAATTGGAGATTTTGTTCAGTCCAGAGTTAAAACGTAACGTAAAATCCACTACATATGGTACGTTAAGTAAAATTCACTGCTGTTTCCGATCACAGCACAATTTTAGTATTTTAAGTGTAACGCACATGAAAGAATACAGGCTCGAATGTTAGACTCGCAAAGTAAAGATGATATCCAATTCTTCACAAAATTAGTGAATGTGACGAACTCGCACATTAACTTACTCGAGTCATTTCCCGTTTTTGAACGTCATTACACGTCACAGGAACTAAACGGTGTTATTTAATTTGGTGACCGCGCCCAATTACCTTCCATTCTTTCTGGTTTCTTTAAATTTTTCTCACATTTAAAACAAATAAAAATATACTTTTTAACTATAATAAAGAATATTTGTAAACTATTTTTAATGTACATTAATTCCACAAAAGTGTGTCTGTAAATATACATATTTCAAAAATGTAAATAAACATGTTTATTTGGAAAAATTGTGAAAAATTCATAGTTTGGGAAAAAATGTTAACGTGCATACATTTTCTTTTTCGTATTTTAAGTTATTACACGTGAAAAATTCATAATATATTACATTTAATATTCATTATTTCTGTGAAAATATGTTCGTAAATAAGCATATTTAAAATAAAAATATATGTAAGATATGTAAATGAACATATTTAAAAAAAAATGCAAATAAAGATATACCTTTGAAAAATTCAGTTTACTAATATTCTGATTTATTATATTCAAAAAACAATATTTCTATGCGAAAACGAAATGAAATAACAAAAAAACAAAAACAAATGTAAAGTTCGACTTGTAACAAGGAAGATAATGATTTTCTAAAATCTTGGGCCAATTAAGCAAAACTCAATTTTCACCAATTGTATACGGAAACTGTTTTCATTAATCATTAATTTTTAATTTATCGTTTTTCGAAATTTTTAGATATGTTCATTATTGTGATAATTAAGTGGATAATAGTTGGTTTTATTTGAAATTCGATATTTCAATTTTCGTAATTCGCTCTAATTTCTTTTTTTTTTTTTTTTACATTTTCACCCCAAACAAGGCAAATTGCCACTTTGGTGTAGGGGGCTACTATCAGGGGCAACAACTACTGGGGTACTATGTAGGGATTTGGGCAGCAAGGTGTCGGTTCACGTTACACTTGAACTTCTGCACGTCAGTACTGTTGGGGAAGCAGGGACCTGGAATGGAATTCCAGAGTCTTGCGGTTCTGGGGAAGAAACTATTGGAGTAAAAAGATCTTTTACATCTAGGGACCTCTACAGTGTGGGGGTGGGATCTAGTAGCCTGTCGGGTTTGTAGAGGGTGCTCGCGTCGTGGGGGCACAAGTGATTGCAGTTCGTCAGAGAATTCACCACTAAAATACTTGTAGAAAAGGCAGAGGGATGCAACATTTCGTCGATGGGACAGAGGCTGAAGCTTAGATGCCAGTTCAGGGCCTATCAGGTTTGCGACTCTCTTTTGAACCTTGTCAAGGAGCGAGAGACTAGTAGCAGATGCACCAGCCCAGATGTGGCAGCAATACTCCATACATGGGCGAATGGTGGCCTTATAGAGGTACAGGATACTTTCGGGTGTTAGTAGTTTTCTAGCGCGGTAGAGAGAGCCCACCTTTCTTGCAGCGGCCCTGGCAATGCCTTCAATGTAATTGTTCCAACTCATGTTTCCCGTGAACGTTAGGCCAAGGAGTTTGAAAGATTTACTCTCAGATAAAGAGTCGTTGGCCATTGCTATGGGTGGTAGAGAGGGTTTCTTGTAATTATTGAATGAAACTAGTTTAGTCTTGGCAGCATTGAATGCGACCAACCACTTTTGTCCCCATTCCACTACAGATTGGAGGTCGTCCTCTAGTGTTTCTGCCATTTCTTTAGAAATGTGTTCATTCGTCTTCCTGTCGTGTCTGCCATAGAGTGTAGTGTCATCAGCATATATACCCATCTCAGAGGCAATGTTGTCGGGGAGGTCATTTATGAATATCAGGAACAATAGAGGTCCAAGGATAGAACCCTGGGGCACCCCCGCATTTATATCATATTGTTTAGATGTGCGACCGTCGAGGACTACCTGGATTTTTCTCTTATCTAAGAAGGATTTAATTATGTTAAGTATTCTACCAGTGATACCGTATGATCTGATTTTACTGAGGAGACCCTCATGCCATACCCTGTCAAAAGCCTTAGATATATCTAGAGCTACCGCTCTGCCTTCCCCCGCTTTGTCCAGTGAATGGTATATACGTTCAGAGATCACAGTGAGGATGTCTGCTGTGGAACGGGCTCGTCTAAATCCATATTGTTTGTCAGTCAGTAGTTTAGCATCTGTAAGATGATGGACTAGAGCATGGTTAATTATGGTCTCAAATATTTTGGCAAAAAGTGGGAGGAGGCTAATGGGGCGATAATTTGATGGGTCTGTCCTTTCGCCAGAATTCTTGAATACTGGTACAATAGAAGCAGTTTTCCAACAGCCCGGAAAGCAAGCTTCATTAAGACATTTGTTGTAGAGTTTGGAGAGAACTGGAGCTACTTCGGCTGAGCACTTTTTTAATAGCACAGCTGGGATAAGATCGGGTCCACATGCTTTTGAGGTGTCAAGGTTTTTTATGATAGCATGCACCTGAGCAGGGGTGGTTTTCAGATCGTCTAGTGTGGCGTCTGTCCGCATAGGAAAGTCAGGTAGGGGGTGGTTGGAAGGGTCCAGTGTGGAGTTTGAGGCAAACCGACTGGCAAGCATGTTAGCCTTGTCGGTTGCTGAGGAGACAACCTCGTGATTGTTGGTTAGTGGGGGAATTGTTGATTGCCCATTATTTACTACACTGTTGTAGATTTTCCAGAAGTCTCGAGTGCCTAGTTTTTGTGCTTCGATGCGCTTTTTAGTGGTTTCCGTAAATTCTCTCTTAGCTGTCGCTATTTCTTTCTTAACGTTATTTCTAGCTTCTATATATTTCAGTCTGTTTGAACTGGACTTATGTCGGTTAAACCTATGGTATGCATGATGCTTTTGTGTAATGGCAGTTGCACAAGTCGACGTAAACCATTGGGGAGAGTGGGGCTTACTATAAAATTTCCGCATGGGAACATGCGCTTCGATTGCAGTTTTGAACCAGTCAGTGGTCTCGTTTGCACATTGTTCAGCAGGGAGAGAGAAAATATTTTTCCATGGAGCATCTCTAATTAGTTCCCTGATGGCTACCCAGTCAGCCTTATTATAATATCTCGTTGTTTTGAGCACTGGCTCTTCAGTTTTGGGTCTAGAGTTTAGGGCGATTTCAACCATTATCACTGCATGGTCAGCGTTCCCGAGTGGGCTGTGGGCCTTCGTTATGCAGTCATCGGGAACTGTGGTCAAAAACAGATCTAGAAGTGATGCGTGTTGTTCTTCCTGGTCAGGGAAACGGGTTGGAAACGTAACAATTTGTGATAGGGAGTGAGATATAGCGAAGCTATGGGTTATGCTGCCCGCTGCATCTGTGTGAGTAGAGAATCCAAGCCAGTTTTTGTGGTGGACATTAAAGTCACCAAACACATGTATTTGTGCGCTAGTGTCGAGGGACAGTGCCGTGTCTATGCTGTCAGATACTTTGTTTATTATGGAGCAGTCCTGAGTCGAGGGAGAGCGGTAGAGAAAATAATAGTAGCTAATACTGTGTTGCACGTTTAGTCTAAAGCACATAAAGGCTTGATCATCTGTTTCTAGGTTTGTTTCTCTAGTCAAGGGAAGGGTATTACGAATGTAAACTCCAAGTCCGTGCATATGTCTGTCAGAGTCCTTACGGCAGAGTGGGAGATATCCAGGCATGTTAAAGTGGTTAGAGGGAATGGAGGAGTGTAGGTTAGTCTCACTTAGTGCTAAGATATCCGGGGTATTTGTTAAGAGAAATGCTTCAACATCAGCTAAGTTAGTTCTAAGCCCACGGATATTTGTGAATGAGAGCCTCAAGGGAGGAGGCAAGTTGAATTTGTTTGTCCCTAATCCTGGTTTAAGCTTATTTTTAGATTGTACTGTCGTCATATTTTTTTTTTAAGAGTTTCGGTAAGGGGGAGCTAAACAAGAGGTTATGCGGAGCTTCAGACATGCATCACAAGTAGACCATCAGCTGACCTTTATAACGAAGAAGCACCGAAAGCGACTATAAAATAGCGTTATTTACAAAAAGATGCTCGGGGCCGTACGTGGCTACATTGGGTGGGATGGCGTAGCTGGTTTGAGAAAGTTGGCATACCTGTTAATCACATCCCATGATAAGGATCACGCCTTAAACAACTCCTTGAACGAGGAATTCCTGACAGGCGTGGATCAATATCGCGCGTCGATCATGACCCTGCCTTTTGTACACACAGTCCGTCGCTACTACCGATCGAACGGCCCGGTAAGGGCCACGGCTCTGACCGACAACGCCGTGCGTCTCATCCCCAGCGTTAGATGTCTGAAGAAGTTAAGGGCACCTGATCGTTTAGATGAAGTACAAATCGTAACAAGGTTTCCGAAGGTGAACCTGAGGAAGGAATTATTATCGTTCAGCGTCCAGCTATCTGCCGCAACCATCACCATTAACCACAGAAAATGAATAGTGTTTCTTTTTAATTCGGCGTGCAAAATTAATGTTTAATCAGTTAAGAAAAAAAGAACAACAAAAAAAAGCAAAAAAAAAAACACACACACATAAAAAAACTGACTCTTAAAAACCTTAAATGTTTTGAAATGTAGGCAATTGTGTCTTGATTCATAGATAAATTATGACTGCTACATCCAGATAGTTTCTATATAGATCCCTCTTTCTTGCCTTAACAGACTATAAAATCAGCTTCGAAATTTAGTGGAAATCGTTTCTACTTTTCTCTACAGCTTATTTTTGATTGACAGAAGAAAAGTTGCTAGTCTCACACCAACTTATTGTTATTTCCATGAAATGTGCTTAACTGAGCTTCAATTTTTGTTTCCTTGTTGGAAGACATTCACAGCAAGAACTCGTTCTTATGCCACAACGGAAAAAAGATATCTTTTTCTGTCTCACATATGCCTAGCATAAGGTAGAATTTCCGTAGAAAATGTCCATTTTCAAGTGCTTTCCGCCTATAGAACACATTACCGAGAGACTGGCTCCTTCTGATTACAATTGGTCGTTTTCAAATCAGTAGATACTTGTCATAAACTTCTTAAGTAATTAATCTTCGTTCATAACATTGATTGTTGCTCATCTTTCAACTACGAGCATAACTCATGTCCCGAGTGGTTCTTAGCCTTTATAAAGGGTGATCCCACGGTAAAAAAATATATACATTTAAAACACGTTTTTTTATTCCAGTTAGTACAACGCTAAACACATCGACTTTACACCTTGACATTCGAATCACAGCCTGTTAACATTTACATAATGTTCTTTCTAGGTTTTAGTTATTTTTCAGTGTCAGACACGCCAAAACATGTAAATTAGATGACAAAATAATAAGTCCATTTGCCTCTGTACAACAACAACCACCACAGCAACAACTGCGTAAATATCAGAGAAAAGGAAACTGGAAAAATATATAAACCAGAATATAGGAAGGCGTATCATTGCTACAAAAAAAAACACACACACACACACACACACACACACAAAAAAATACAAGAGCAGCGAAACTGAAAGGGGGAAAAATGGGGGAAACAGCTACAGTAGTAATCCATGGGATTGAGCAGAAAAGAGACACACAAAATCACATGAATACAACTGTGAGATGATCACCTGCCCAGAGAAACCGATTTGCTGCATAGAACAACGCGATAAGAACAAACTATATGAAGCATAACAGTGTGACGTTGTTGCTTTAGCGGAATCTTGGTGCTTCATCGATTTAGCTGACTCCAAGAGATTCATTTCCTAGGTCAAACTAATTGCTATACTACCTACGCACCACGATTACATTAGCAATACATCCACTCGTAGATATAAGCCGGGTGTATAAGTGTGTTTAGTTAAGTAATAGATTGAACGCAACGAATTGGCGAGAATGAGCTAATTAGTTGTTTTGGTTAAAGATTTATTTCCGCGCAAAATGGGAAATCTTAATGCGCCTTGAGATTTCGATTGATGACAAAAGAAATTGTTGAAATGTTGATCGACTGACCTTGATTGAATGAGTTCAAATGTGAAGTCATATTTGTCCCTGGAAAGATCCAGTTATGCCAGAAAACAGTAAATGTAAACCCTATGGACAAAGAGAAAAAAAGGTAAACTTCATAATAAGCAAATGCAACAAATTACATTGTGCATAGAATTATGCAAGCAGTTGAATTTTTAAAATATAGACAAATGGAACTGTCACAAACCGGAAATAGACGAAAAGCACATAATTCTATAGTCTATGCGGGCAAAAGTAGACAAACTCTTACAAGCAAAAATATCGTAGATTTCCCCGTTGTAGCAGAGCACAGAGTAAAGCTCAAGGAGATAGAAAAGTGAAACAAATACACGGAACTTGCCGAAGCACTGATAGGAATATAGAACAGGGATTAACTTGGAAAACAGGTACAGAGATGTAACATTGTGACGATGGGACAAAGGTTGAAACCTGGATGATAGTGCGGTACTATTTAGATTTTTTTTACTTATTAAAAGAAAGAAACTAAGTCCTAGTAGCATTAAATGTTACCATTCACTTGCGGCTCCATTCCACTTTTGACTGGATCTTTTTTAAGAGGTTCTGCCATTGTTTTTTATCGTAAATATTCATTTTTTTCTTATGTCTAATATAGAGCGTGGTGTTATCAACAAATATACCCATCTGATACAATTTTATCAAGAGGTCATTTATAAATATCGAGGATAATAAAAGTCCAAGAATCGATCCCTGGGGCACACCTGCATTATTATCATGTTGTTTAAACGTACAGCGATTGAAGATAACCAGGATTTTTCTCTTGTCTAGGGAGGAGCTGATTATGTTGAATATTCGTCCAGAAATACCATAGGATTTAATTTTCGTGAGAAGCCTTTTATGCCAGACCTTCCCAAAGGCTTTAGATATATCAGTGGTTACAGTGCTAGCTGCCCCTATTATAAGAATTGCATCGAATATGCGTTCAGAAATGACTGTTGATTAGAACGGAGGTTAGCATTTACAAAATGGGGGACTAGACTAAATATTTAAAGACTTAAGCGAGAGGGAGTAAGAGACGGATGGAGCGTTAATTAATCTGGTTAGTTCTTTCGGCAAAATTATTGAATACTGGTAAAATGAAAGCAATTTCCAGCTATTAGGGAAGCAAAACCTGGCTTGGCATTTGTTGAAGAGTTTGGAGAGGAAAAGAGCTAGCTCAGCGAAGCATTTCTTAATTAATATTGCAATAATATCACGGACATGAAAAGAACTGATTTTCAGATCTAGGAGTGTTGTTTCTGTTCGCATAGGAAAATTTGTGAGGAAGTGGTCTGTAGAGTCTAAGGTGAAGTTGGAGGCAAGTCACCGTGCAGGCGACCTAATGGTTGTTGGATAGTGGAGGAATTGTTGGTTGTCTATTATTTATCATACTATTATACATTTTTCAGAAACCACGAGTTATTATTTTCTGCATCTCTATACGTTCGCTTGTCAATTCGGTATATTATGCGACCATTTCAGTCTTACAAATATTTCTAGTTTCTATAAACATTTCTCTATTTATATTTTATTTATGGCAGACTTATCGGCGGAATGCATTTTGAGCAACAGATCCTCAGATTGGGGTCGAGAACTTAGGGTTATGTCAACCAATATAAAATGGTGGTCGGCGTTCTTGAGAGCACTACAGGCATTTGTCATACAATAATCGGGTACAATGGTTAGGAATAGCGCTAGAATTGAAGATTTTCACAGTTTAGGAGGCGTATCGGGAACGTAACAATATAGAGAAGCCATATGCTGCTACCAGCTGCGTTTGTATAATTTGAAAAACCAAACCAACTGCTGTGGTGTACATTAAAATCACTAAATACATGTACTTGAGCGTTAGTATTTAAGGGAAGTTCTTCATCTATACTGCCAGACACACGATTGATCAAGGTACAGTTCTGATTCGAGGGAGAAATAGAGAAAGCATAAGTAAGTAACGCAGTGTTGTAAGGTTTGTCTAAAGCACATAAAGGCCTGGTCATCTGATTCTAGACTGTGCGCTCTTGTTGACAAATGTAGACTCCAAATCCATGCACATATCTGTTTTGCCTTTATGGTAGAAGGGGCGGTATCCTGTCATGTTAATGCAGTTAGAGAGGGATGAAGGAATGTAGGTTAGTTTCACTTCATGCTAGGATCTCTAGGGAGTTTACTAGGAGATAAGATTCATCCTCTAATTTTGTTTGGGTGGGTGTATGGTGTGAACGTGTTTTGTTTTTTTTTTGTTTTTTTTTTTTTGCTATGGATGTCATTTTATATGAATATTTTAGTTTGAGGATGGAGACGAAGTGAGTCAGCTTGGAACCAAATACGCACACACGAGTAGACTATTCACTTTTATAGATATATAGATAGATATATAGATAGATAGATTAAACAAAAATATATACGTATGCATAAATATATATGGAAACAATTTTGTGTTTACTTTAAACTTTTTATGCAAATATTATGCAAGTATAAATCAAGTAGAATATCTGCATGAATATAATTACACGTGATAGTTAACTAAAGATGATCATCCAATAAGAAAACCGAAAAAAACTAATAGGGAATTAGTTAAAATGAATGTTTAAAATAATATGCAAATTAGCTAGATCTTTTGCTAGTGAATGCAATCCCACAATCCATATATAAGAAAATTGTATTTTCTTTTTAAATAAATAGAAAAGAGGTGTTTTCATATGAATATCAATACACACAAAAGAAAAACGAATTTATAGGAGTATATATATATATATATATATATATATATAGTGTATTTTTGTAACATTTCTTCATACATTAAAAAAATCAAAAGGATAAGAGCTGGAGAAAAGAAGACAATTAAAAAAAGACAAAAAACAACCGGTTACAAAATTCAATGTGTTTAAATTGAGAACTTTAACAATAAAAAAGGACGAATATACTAAATTTAAATTTTAACTGAATTTTTTTTAAGCAAAAAATAGTTATATTGTCATCTAATTATCTAAAAGATGATTTTGGGCATTGTTGAATGTATGAATGAATCACATTTTCTAGTGATAGTTTCGTAATTTAAAAAATGGTGTTCATCGCCTTTGGCATACGAGCTCTTAACACACGCATACACACACATGCACACATATTAAACCTAAATTTCCAGATAATCTCAGCTATTTCAATATATAAGGATGAAAAATACATAAATCATAAACTTAACTTGCATTTATATAATACACTAACCTCAATAATTTAAACTAACATTATACATGTTGCCCGTATTTTTTATCTTCTATAATATATTAACACCCATTATTATATATAGCAATCCATTAGATAAAATTTAATAAAATGAATATCAACAAATTTTATAAATAAGATATGAGTATCAACAGATTTTATAAATAAGATATAACGAACGATATAGTAAGTAAGACTAATCTACAATCCTCCATCCCCTCTAACTACTTTAACATGTCTGGATAGCTCCCACTCTGCTGTAAGGACTCTGGCAGACATATGCACGGACTTGGAGTCTATATTCGAAACATCCTCCCCGTGACTAGAGAAACAAAAATAGGAGCGGACGATCAAGCCTTTATGTGCTTTAGACTTAACATACAACATAACATTAGTTACTTTTATTTTCTCTACCGCTCTCCCTCGAGCCAGGACTGCACCCTAATAAAAAGTATCTGATAGCATAGATACAGCACTTTCCCTCAACACTAGCGCACAAGTGCATGTATTTGGTGACTTCAATGTCCACCACAGCAACTGGCTTGGATTCTCTACTTACACAGACGCAGCTGGTAGCACAACACATAGCTTCTCTATATCTCATTCCCTATCACAGATGGTTACGTTTCCAACCCGTTTCCCAGACCAGAACAACACGCATCACGTCTAGATCTGTTTCTGATCACAGTTCCCAATGATTGTGCAACGAATGCCCACAGCCCACTTGGGAACGCTGATCATGCAGTGATAATGGTTGAAATCTCTCTAAACTCTAGAGCCAAATCTGAAGAGCGATCGCTCAAAACAACGAGATATTATAAAAAGGCTGACTGGGAAGCCATCAGGGATCTATTCAGAGATGCCCCATGGGGACATATTTTTTCTCTTCCTACTGAACAGTGCGCAAATGAGACCACTGAATGGTTCAAAACGGCAATTGAAGCACATGTTCTCACGCGGAAATTTTATAGCAAGCCTCACTCTCCCCAATGATTTACTTCTACTTGTGCAGCTGCCATTGCGCAAAGGCAGCATGCGTACCGCAGATTTAACCGACATAACCTAAGTTCAAACAAACAGAAGTATATAAAAGCCAGATGCAACTGTAAGAAAGAAATAGCGCTAGCTAAGAGAAAATTTACTGAAACCAAAAAACGCATGGAAGCACAGAAATTAGGAACCCGTGATTTCAGGAAAATCTACAACAGTGTAGTAAATAATGGGCAATCAACAATTCCCCCACGATCTAACAATCATGAGGTTGTTTGTTCAGCAACCGAGAAGGCTAACATGCTTGCCAGTCGGTTTGCCTCAAACTCCACACTGGATGCTGTTAACCACCCTCTCCCTGACTTTCCTTTAACGATCTGAAAATCACCCCTTCTAAGGTGCATGCTGTCATAAAAAACCTTGACATTTCAAAAGCATGTGGACCTGATCTCATCCCGGCTGTGCTATTAAAAAAGTACTCAGCCGAAGTAACTCCAGTTCTCTCCAAACTTTACAACAAATGCCTTAATGAATCTTGCTTTCTTGCCTGCTGGAAAACTGCTTCTGTGGTACCAGTTTGCAAGGATTCTGGCGAAAGAACTGATCCATTAAAGTATTGCCCCATTAGCCTCCTCCCACTTTTCGCTAAAATATTTGAATCCATAATTAACTAAGCTCTACTCCATCACCTTACATATGCTAAACTTCTGACCGACCAACAATATGGACTTAGGCAAGCCCGTTCCACAGCAGACATCCTAACTGTAAGTTCTGAACGTATATACCATTCATTGGACAAAGCAGGTGAGGGTAGATCGGTAGCTCTAGATATATCTAAGGCTTTTACAGGGGATGGCATGAAGATCTTCTTCGAAAAATTAGATCATAAGGTATCATTGGACAATTACTTAACATAATTAAATCCTTCTTAGATAAGAGAAAAATCGAGGCTGTCCTCGACGATCGTACATCTAAACACTATGATATAAATGTGGGAGCGCCTCAGGGGTCTATCCTTGGACCTCTATTATTCCTAATATTCATAAATGACCTCCCTGACAAAATTGTTTGTGAGATGGGTATATATGCTGATGACACCACGCTCTATAACAGACACGACAGGAAAACAAATGAACACATATCTAAGGAAATGGCAGAATCACTAGAGGATGACCTCTAATCTGTAGTGGAATGGGGACAAAAATGGATGGTCACATTCAATGCTGCTGAGAATAAACTTGTTTCCTTCAATAATTACAAGAAACCTCCTCTACAATCAATACCAATGGCCAAAGACTCTTTATCTGAAAGTACATCTTTTAAACTCCTCGGCCTAAGGTTCACAGGAAACATGAGTTAGAATAATTACATTGAAAGCATTGTCAGGACCGCTGTTAAGGAGGTAGGTTCTCTCTGCCGTGCTAGAAAGCTGCTAACGCTCGAAAGTATCCTGTACCTCTATAAGGTCACCATTCGCCCATGTATGGAGTATTGTTGTCATATTTGGGCTGGTGCATCTGCTACTAGTCTCTCGCTCCTAGACAAGGTTCAAAAGAGAGTCGCCAACCTGATAGGTCCTGAACTTTCATCTAAGCTTCAGCCTCTGTCCAATTGACAAAATTTTGCATCCCTCTGCGTGTTCTACAAATACTTTAATGATGAATGCTCCGACGAACTGCAAGCACTTGCAGCCCCTGACGTAAATACTCCCGACAAATCTGACAAGCAGCTAAATCCCACCCCTTCACAGTAGAGATCCCTAGATGTAAGAGAGTCTTCTACGCCAGTAGTTTCTTCCCTAGAACCGCTAGACTTTGGAATTCCCTTCCGGGTTCCTGCTTCCCCAACTGCATAAGTTCAAGTGTAACGTGAACCGACATCTTGCTGCCCAACTCCCTACATAGTACTCATGTAGCTTATGTCCCTGATAGTAACCCCCTACATCAAAGTGACAATGTGCCTTGTTTGGGGTGAAAATGTAATTAAAAAAAAAGTTTTATTCTCGCTTTTGTATAATTTCAACTATTTTATTTGCACTAAGGACTGATGTAGAATCTTTAGAGAGCAAATTAAACTAATGGTCTGTATACTAAATTTAGAATCTTAAGCTTCTCATAATTAATTTTTAACGGATATCAAAATTAGGTTCTTATATTTAACTTAACTTTTAATTTAAGCAATGTTTTCTCAACAAATTTATCCACGATTATTAAAACGAAAATACTCGCAACATGTCACTATGGAAACAAAGAACACAGACGGCGGGAATACACCCCATTTTCTAGTTAATTCCTTATTTCTTATAGTTTAAATGAGTGCAGACAATTTGACCTAATTGAAATAACGAGAGATACAATCATTAAATTCGTAGCGACTGATTAAATACAACCCTCTCTTAAAACTAACGCACATTTCCAAACACAAAATTGAAGTTATAAATTTGAAAAAAGAAGACCTTACAATTTGCAATCTTTCTCTTTCTTCTTTCTTTTACCTTTTTCTTCTTTTTTCATACTCAGTTTTCATTTTCATTAAAGATCATGCCTCGAATAAGACTAGATGCTGTTTTTGTCCTTTGATGAAGTCGTTTTAGACTGAAACAGTAGATTTATTGTCGCTACTCAGCGTAATTTTGTTTTCTTAAAGTGAATAAAATAATATCTTGCTCTTTTTATTGAGCACTATCAACAAACTTGTAAAATTCAATGATTTCTACTTTGGGATATTTTTAACCTTGAAACACCATTCCCCCCCCCCACACACACATATATATATATATATATATATATATATATATATATATATATATATATATATATATATGAGAAATATGTTGTGGTTTGCTTGAAGCATTGTTTAGCGGATAAAGGTATGTTTAAAAGCGTGCCAATGCAGGAATTATTCATTCGTTGTAAACAGATAAATAAATAAACAAATAAATAAATAAATAAATGAATAAATAATAACAACGATTTAATAATATTTTTCATTTACTTACCTGATCATAGATTGTATATTTCGACTGCAGGTGGTAATTATTTCCAAATATTTTCAGAAGCAGCTTTCATTCTCAAGAGTAGAAATGTACATTCACTCCTTATGCTGTCGACTTTGATTTGACTCACGCGGCCGTTATGTTTAAATTTTGTTTTGGATGCTGTTTTCTTTTATTTAAAGTTTAAAAATTACTTTAATTGTTAAGGGGAGGTAATTTTATTTTAACACTTCAATATATTTGCTGATCTAATGGAAGTAATTATGTATTTCTGTCTAAATTTTCTGATCTCATCTAAGGGGAGATAATTGTATCTAGTTTAAGGGAAGTAATTCTCTGCTTATAACTTATAATGCATGTTTCTAAAATTATGTTAATTGTTTAGTATTGAATTCGGTACCTTTTGCTAATGTAGGAATTAGCACTATGACCGTTTAAGGAAAGTACTTAGTTTGCTTGTGTCTTTATTAGAAACATGTGTGATTTTTCTGTCTCCTTATTATTTTTTGGTTTTAACTTTTCAATCTGTATTGATTCTTTCAATCTGAGATTTCCCTGATCTTTTTCAGTTGCTAGTATTTTAGCAGTTATGTTTTGATTGGGGTTATGCTTGCAATACACGTGTTTGTACAAAGTGTTCTTTGATCCGGATATGCAACGGTCTGATTGAACTTCTGATATATGATTCATTACATATGCTACAACAAATAAATAAATAAATAAATAAAAACAGCGTTCAGAACAAAATTTTAACATAACGACTGATTCAGTTAAACCAAAATCGACAGCATAAGGAGTGGATGTACATTTCTCCCTTGAGAATGAGAGCTGTTCTCGAAAATATCCTGAAATGATTACCACATGCAGTCAAAATATACCAATCCATAATCAGGTAAATAAAAATATTATTGAATTATTATTATTATATATTTATTTATCTGCTGAATAATTCTTACATTAACAAGCCTTTAAACTCATCTTATATATATATATATATATATATATATATATATATATATATATATATATATATACATACATAGAAGTCCTTAAAAGTCATAACGTAAAGACCTTACTTGTTATATAAATTGTGAGAAATGAAATGAAATTAAACGTATATATATATATATATATATATATATATATATATATATATATATATATATATATATATATATATATATATATACCAATAATGGTCATTCCTAAGAGCCAAAATGTGAAATAAAGTTACACTTATATATTTTATTACTTTTGAACAGACAGATGAAGATCACTCAAAAACTCTTCCTACACGAATGGATATTCGTAAAACTGCTAGAACGTTTAAAGAAATGGAAAACGAACTTTAAGAAAAAGAAATTAAAATAGGATAAAAAAAACGACGATATGATAAAACTAGAGGTGGAAAGACCTAACAACTCGGCGACGTTTCGTTCGTTTAGTGCGGGCTTTTTCAAAAGTAAAAATGTAAAAAAATCACAGATGAGAATATTAATTAAGAGTATATATAGAAATTAAGATTAATTAAGAGTATATATAGAGAGGACAGTATATTTGTTCATATGTAAATAAAAGAAGACTATATATATTTACACGTGTATATACAATATATGCTAAAAAATTTACCTTTTACATAAGTTTTTTTTTTTTTTTTTTTACAAAGGCATCACCACATTATCAAGGCCCAGAGGCCACTCAAGGATAAGGGTTAAAGAGTGTACAGTAGAAGTTGGTCAATATAGTAATCATTAGTAATGAAAATTTGGTAAATTTAATAACTTATATGGAACGGCTCATCAAGAACTTATTTACTTTAGACTTGAACAAAACCATATTGTAGTCAGCCGGAAAGCAGGAAAACGGAAGACAATTCCACAGGCGTGCAGTTCTAAGAAAGAAGCTTTGTTCATGGAATCTACGTTTAGGTTTAGGCACAGATAAAGAGTGGGGGAAATTATTGATAGTGTTTACAGCTAGACGAGTGTTTCTTGTGAAAGTTTGGCGAGGGGGGACCATAGATTGAAGCTCAGTTGAACACTTTCCATGAAAATAACGATACATCAGAGACAAACTCGCAACATCTCTTCTGTGAGATAGAGGTTGCAAGGAGGAGAAAAGGACATCTCCTACGAGAAACTCATTTTTCCGCTCTTAATAGGATTGAAAATCAAGACATTTCATGCAAATGTAATATGCACAAACTTCAGCACATTATCTGAAGTGTGTTATAGGCCTATTACCTCTACACTTCTCTGATAATCGTGGGTCCTATATTTTTTCTGGTGAAAGTTCATGGTCAAACTCGGTTAGAATCAATGGAAATTGTAAAATATTTTCTCTCTAATAAATTCCTTCTACCCCCGCTAACACTTACACCATTGCGGATCCATCCACAAGGGACAGTACGAAAAAACACCGGTTTCGTTTCGTAGTTGCTTAAAAACAATGGAATTGCATTTTAACGTTCCTTTTCGTTCTGTTTTCTATTGGATGAAACGCACCATTGAATTTAAGCGAATCGAAGATTTATTTCGCTTTATTTCGTTTTGTAGTTGACTAAAAACCTCGAAGGGAATTTCGCTTTATTTCGTTTTGTAGTTGATTATAAAAACTGGAATGGACTGGGTGAAAAGCACCACTGGATTTAAGCGAATCGAAGGGTTATTTATGCTATTTTTTTTCACTTTCCGTTTTTCGCTTTTAGCTTTGCGCTGTGTTTTTTTTTATTGTTTTCGTTTTTTCGAACACGTCCATCATCTTTTCCCTGCTTTCTGTTTTTCCGATTTCTTTTTTTAAAGAAGTTTTACGTTTGTTTTGGTTTTGCAGATTTTTTACAGAAATTTAACATTTTTATTTTGATATTTTAACAGGGTTATTTCTTCGCTTATTCTTTACTTTACGCACACATACCTTACGCACACATACCTTACGCACACACCTCCAACAACTGGGCAACGCCGGGTACCCCCGCTAGTGTAAAATAATTATCCATGAAAATAACCTAGACATCGGTTAATTTCCTTTTATTTATATATGAACAAGTATACTCTTCTCTCTGTCTCCCTCTGTATATACTCTTCATTAATCTTAATTAATATTCTTATCAGTGAGCATTTTGCAATTTTACTCTTGCAAAAGCCTACATTAAACGGTAGAAACGTCGTCAAGTTCTTGCGTCTTTCCACTTCCGTTTATTCAAAAGTAAGGATTCTTATTTTTACATCAAAAACCAAAACATTGAAGAGCTACGAAGGCGGGAGTGTTACCATTAAAACGAGCGACCTTTCGTGTTTCAGAATTTATTTTTCTACATAGTCACCATCATTCTTAATGCACTTTTGCCAGCCTATTATGTGCCTCGATCGTAAAAGTCTAGAGTGCGCTTTGTCACTTACATTTCTGTCGCTTCTCTAAAATCGACGAACATATCTCGTGCTGACATCTACTGCATCAGTTTCGTAAACGTTCAACAAATGTCGATGAATGTTGATCGGTTCAATGTTTTCTGCATAGAGGAATTGAGTGACACATCTCTGATTCTGACGCACACCCATAAGAATCATTGCATTGTTAGAGTCTCACACCGTCGATATCTGAAACAGAGAGATGAAACTTTCAGATCATAAATGCATTATTATTATTATTATTATTATTATTATTATTATTATTATTATTAAATATACCCATTGCTAATGACTTACAGAGAAATATTCTATCCCATCGAAAAAAATTTGTCAAGCTCACTGCGGTATTTGAAATTCTGCCTTACATTTTATAAGTCAAATATTTTTTTATATGCGATTCTTGCTGTTGAAATGTATTATTTATTACTCTCTATTGAAAACGTCTGCACAAATCTCCGCCCACTCCCGATATCATTCCAGTTTTATTTAAATCTATAAGTTTTTATTGCCTATATAAGACACCCTTCTTCCCTACGCCCGTCGGTTACAAACTCCTCATTTCCTCTAGTACTTAGAGCTATTTGTTTTTATTGCCTATATAAATTCCTCGCACCAATAACCACCCCACTCTGATCGCTCGCTAAAGTTTAATAAACTTCTCCTGATAAATTTGTTTTCTATTGGCGAGTTGTTTAATCAGATTTTGTTTGTAATTGTTTTATTTAGTAGTTAATCTTAAAGTAAAAGTTATTCTATGGCCACTCGCGAATAAGGGTTAAAGAGTGTACAGTAGTCAATTGGACAATGTAGCAATCATTAGTAATGGAAATTCGGTAAATTTTTTAACTTAAGGGGAACGGATTATCAAGAACTTGTTTACATTGGACTTGAAGACATCCATATTGTAGTAAACTGAAAAGCAGGAAAATGGAAGACAGTTCCACAGGCGTGCAGTTCCAAGAAAGAAGCTTTGTTCATGGAATCTACGTTAAGGTTTAGGCACAGATAAAGAGTGGGGGGAATTACTGATAGTGTTTTCAGCTAGACGAGTGTTTCTTGTGAAAGTTTGGCGAGGGTGGACCATAGATTGAAGCTCAGTCGAGCGCTTGCCATGAAAATAACGATAACGCAAAGACAAACTCGCTACATCTCCTCTTTGAGATAGAGGTTGTAGGGAATAGAAAAGGACATCTATGAGGCTACGAAGTCTATTTTGAACTCTATCAAGGCAAGATAAGTCCTTTCTAGCAGATCCTGCCCAGATGTGGCAACAGTACTCGATCCTTGGGCGAATTTGGCTATTATATAGATAGATAATTGCATCGGCAGTGAGATATCTGTATCGATAGAAGAATCCCACCATTTTGTCCAGCGGCTTTGGCAACAGATTTGATGTGCGTGTTCCAATTTTGATCAGGAATAAAGGTCAAGGCCAGAAGCTTGTCAAAACATGAGGTCTCCCCAAGACGAGAGTCATTCATTTCAATTGATGCCAGATGGGGATCAGAGCGTTGATGATGTAAAGATAGAAGCTTGGTTTTAGATGCATTAAAAGTAACCAGCCACTCCTTTCCCTATTGTACCACGTGCTCAAGATCAGAGGAGAGAGAGAGAGAGAGAGAGAGAGAGAGAGAGAGAATCGGAGAGAACTTGGTCGTTTACGGTCTTAAATGTGCTACCATAGATGGTAATGTCATCAGCATAAATGTCAACGAATGAGGTAAGGATGTCATTTGGAAGATCATTAATGTGATCTTCTGATTTTTGCTCATCAACTACTACTCTAATGAACCTATCAGAGAGAAATGATTTGATAATTGAGAAGACATTTCCAGCTATACCGTAGCTGGAGATTTTGTGAAGTAAACCTTTATGCCATACTCTATCAAAGGCCTTTGATATGTCAAGAGCAATTGCTATAGAAAAGTTGCCTTCGACGAGATATTCGCTAATCCTATGAGATATAACTGTAAGCACATCTGCTGTAGATCTAGCAGAACGGAAACCATATTTTGTGTCACTAAGGTTATTTTTGCTGCAATGGTTGATTACTTCTTTATTTAACACAGATTCCAGCAACTTGCTTATGACGCACAGGAGACTTATTGGCCTGTGCTGAGAGGGAGATGATCGATCACATGAATTCTTAAATACAAAGCAAGCTGATGAGATTTTGCAGGGTGATGGGAAGCAATTCTCCTTAAGACAACGTTTAAACAGTTTTGTAAGTATGGGCGCTAATTCTGGTTAAAGTTTTTTGAGTACTATAATTGGAATAGGGCCGGTTACTTTATTGGAATCAAGGTTTTTGATTAGCTTGGCAACATCACGTACAGATATATGTATATCACATAGCGTGTTTTCTGGTACAGGAGGAATATTGGTGGTTGGTGGCCTTGGTCGCAAAGGTTAGAATTAGCTGCAAAGTTCTTGGCAAAGAGTTTGGCTTTGTCTGATGCTGACGAGATTACCTCAGGTCCATTGATGATAGTTGGGATAGAGCACACGTTTCTGTTCAGGATTTTGTTTGCTATTTGCCAAAACTGGTGGGAACCAAGCCGCTGCTCAGCTACTTTGGACTTGGCGAACTGAGCATACAACCCTCTTGCGTTCTTTATTACTTTTTTACAATAGTTGCTGGCAGTTATGAAAGCAGCTTTATAATTTTATATATTTTATAGCATTATAATAGTAAATGATCATTGTTGTAACGGTTTGAGAAAGGACCTCGTAATAATTTCGACGTACAGCGGTTCTTCACTGAAGACAGAAGTCAGCGAAACGTTACTTAAAGGAAACATTCGAAAGAAACAGAAAAAAGAACATTGCTGAACTGAAAGAGTAAATTAAAGATGCCTTTTACAATGTGATTTTATTATTTTTATTGAACTATGTAGCACAATATTTCTGAGTATTTATCAGTACTTATTAATTTATCTCTTTTTTGTCAGTACTACATTTAAAATACAATGGACACTATTTTAATAGAAGTATTAGTAAACTCATATTTGCTACGTGTTATAAGGTTTTCTGTCCCCTCAAAATATAATTTTTTACGCTACCTAGAAAATATCAGCTTTATCGAAACATATTTGTTGATTACATATACTTCTTATTCCGTGGAATATCCAGGAGTCCTGCTTGTGTAAATTATTCTCCAGTAACACCGTACTAGCTGATTTTTCTGAGAAGACGTTCATGCCAGATAAAGCATTCTATACATCAAGCACTGTCGCCATGGTTTCACCTATCTTAGTGCGTTGCGTAGCTTATGCATTTAGAGATGACGGTTATGATAATTGCAGTAGAACGAATTTAGTATTTTCAAGATGGTGAACCATCGCTCGATTGATCAATGATTCAAAGGTTTTAGCGAAGAACGGGAGGAGATTTGTTGGGCGAAAAGAAAATAAACAAAGAATATATTACTTTGAGAATCATATCACGGATTAATAAATACAGGGGAGAATATAAGAAAATAGTGAGAACTTACGAAAACAAATTCGAAGTAGTAAAACCTTCACGTGAAAAACAAAACAAGACAAAACAAAAAGAAAAACACAAGCGTATGAAGTTTGCGTCGACTTAACAGAAAAAGATAGTGCCAAATATTCTTTTTTTTATCACCCGCATTTGTTGTTATAACACAAAAATGAAGAAAAATATCTATATCTCTCTGAAGAAGGTCGAAATCGACTGAAATATTGATTCATATTATTGTTGCTAATCGAAAAAAGATCTCTTAGCATCGAATTTGGTTTTAAAAATGATTTCATATGTTTTCAATTTTACGGTGCAGAAATATTGAATCTATTATGCTTACACACGTACCAGCAATCCTCTCTCTCCTCTTCTCTCTTAAAACACACGCGCACACATGCACACACCATTCCTTCCATCTCCTGCTATCACGCGCGTGTAAAAGTCTTGCCATCTCAAATTTTATTTTATTTTCAAATTAAAAAACAACATGCACAACACTAAAAAAAAAAAAAAGACTTAGACATTGCGGGGCGTTTTTAACGAAAATAAGTGTCAAGTTTAACACCGGAGTTAATTTGTAAATAGATGTTTTTTCTTTCTAAAATGCGTTATTTATTTATTTTTTTACTTTAACATTTGAAATAGTGTGCGTATGGTGGATCTATTGAGTAGACATATATAATTGGATCGGATGTTTGGAGGGATGGCGAGAGTGCATAACTATACCGTTACACTATTATAGTTAAACAAGTATTATATATATATATATATATATATATATATATATATATATATATATATATATATATATATATATATCATCGGCGGTCACTCGTGTCCGAGTAAGACTGCCCTCCGTTGTGGCTTCTGTGAGTCCTCAGGTGAGCATCGAGCCCAATCCTAAACCCAATTTGTCTTGTGCAATTTGGGCAGATAAAGGTAGTGGGGTTGGTTGTGTCTGGTTGATAATCTGTCCTTTCTGTGCTTGCGTTTATCCTTAGCAGCTTGATTTAGGTCACTACTATAAAGCGCAGCACCTTCGTGGACAGCGCTCCTCCATGCCAACCTGATCCCAGCCACGTCCTCCCATGTCTCAAGGTCCATGTGAAACCGCTTTAGATTTGCTTTGATGTTGTCCTTATACCTCATCTTTTGGCCACCCTGAGCACGCTTTCCCTCAACAAGCTGAGAGTAGAAAATCTGTTTTGGGAGGCGGATATCCGGCATTCGGACAACATGACCAGTCCATCTGAGCTGGCGTTGAGCAACAGTAGCGGTAATAGTGGGAATGTCAGTCTCACTCAGGACGCTGGTGTTGGTGCGTCGGTCCTTCCAACTAATTCTGAGGATTTTTCGGAGGCATCTTTGGTGGTATGTCTCCAAAGTTTTTACGTGCCTCCTGTATGTGGTCCAGGTCTCCGATCCATAGAGAAGAGTGGGCAGCAAGACAGCTTTATATACCATGATTTTGGTCTTTGTCAGAAGGTCACGGTTCTCAAATACTCTCTTCTTGAGAAAGCCCCACTGGCACAGCTGAGACGGTGTTGTATTTCATCATCTATGTTGGCTTTTGATGATATGATGCTGCCTAGGTATGGGAAGTGGTCCACATTTTCCAGTCTAGCGTTGTCGATGAAGATGTTTGGGGGGTGAGACTGGAGTACTGTTTGGTGGTGATTGATGGAGGATTTGTTTTTTTTTTTTATTAATTGTTAGTCCTAGCTGTTTGTACGCCCTCGTGAAGGCAACCAGTGTACACTGTAGGTCCTCTTCTGAGAGGGCTACAAGGACGTTATCGTTTGCATACTGTAGCTCCATAATGGATATGGTGTTCGTTCGACATTTGGCCCTAAATCTGTTGATGTTAAAAAGTCGCCCGTCAGTTCTGTACATAATCCGAACTCCATGGGGAAGATGTTTGTCCGTGAGATGGAGGATAGCAGTAATGAAGATGGAGAATAGGGTTGGGGCAATGACACATCCCTGTTTCACTCCCGTGTCAACCCTGAAGGGCTCTGTTTCATCTCCACTACTACTGAGGACTGTAGCTGACATATTGTCATGTAGCAGTCTCAGTACCCGAATGTACCTCTCTGGGCATCCAAACCTTGCAAGAACCAGCCAAAGGGCTTGACGGTTCACAGAGTCAAAGGCTTTAGTAAGGTCTATAAAAGCCATGTATAATGGTAAATTTTGCTCCCTGCACTTTTCTTGGAGTTGACGAGCAGTGAAGATCATGTCCATCGTGCCTCTATTTGGTCGAAAGCCACTTTGGGACTCGGGAAGGATGGTTTCTGCAAGGGGTGTAAGCCTGTTGGCCAAAACCCGAGCTAGGGCTTTCCCTGTGGTAGAGAGAGGAGAAATGCCCCGATAGTTCCCACAGTTATCCTTGTCTCCCTTCTTAAAGATGGAGACAACTAGAGCATCTCTAAGTTGTGCAGGGATTTTCTCTTGTTCCCATATTTTGAGCAGCAGGGCATGGATGTGTCTGAGAAGATCAGGCCCGCCTTTCTTCAGGATTTCTGCTGGGATGCCGTCAGAACCAGCCGCCTTATTGTTTTTCATCTTCCTAATTGCATCCCGCATCTCTTCCAGACTGGGTGGTTCTCCCATGCTCTCAATTATGGGCTGTTGGGGAGTTTTTCAAGGGCCTCCAATATAGACATCAAGAGGCAAACTTTTATCACCTGGCAGAATAACATTAACTGCAAGGTTAAAAGAGCTGCCCATGCCAAAGCTAAAGCGGCTGTCCAATCGACAGTCAGGAAGCTGAAGAACCTATGGTGGATGAAGAAGGCTCAGGAGATCCAGCAGTTTGCTGACTCTGGGGACACCAGACGATTCTTTGAAGCCACAAAAGTGGTATACGGCCCCAGTTACCGTTCTCTGACCCCCCTTCGGTCTAAGGATGGGCTCACGCTGCTGAAAGGAAAGGGAGAAATAACAAATAGATGGAAAGAGCATTACGAGGATCTTCTGAACAGGGACACCACTCCAGATATATATATATATATATATATATATACGTCAAGGGACGATACCAAAAATTTTCTGATACAATTACCGATTCTATTCTTAATTTCTGATTCTGATTCTTTTAAAATTTATATACATTTAATTGGAGATTTGTTGTTTTTGTTTTGTAAATTTTAAAATTATTACATACCCCCACCCCCGAGTAGTTTCCGTGCATATTTTTCTCAAATGTTTTCCTAGTAATTGATTGAAAATTGTAAGATAACAAAATATTAATTTTTATATTAAAACAAAACCAGATTGTGTCAGTTCGTTGTTAGTGTACAGCATTCTATTTGAAAGTTTTCATAAACAGTTGAACATAGTCGACGATTGGTAGGCAAATTGAGAAAACGATGTAAGAACAAAATATTAAACAACGTCCACTCCCATTGTTACGAAAGAATTTCTGAGTAATAATCTTACTATTTAGAAAACCATTTGTAACATGGGGAGAGCGTAGGTTTTGTTAATTATTATGTGCCTTCTCTTTATGAATGAAGTTAAAGTTTTATTTTAATCATAAAATTTGATTTGCTTTACTGTAAAAAACAAAACCAAAGACAAAAACAAGATGCAAATAATAATAATAATATGCAAATG
Organism: Euprymna scolopes; assembly: GCF_053919585.1. Taxonomy (NCBI): domain Eukaryota; kingdom Metazoa; phylum Mollusca; class Cephalopoda; order Sepiida; family Sepiolidae; genus Euprymna; species Euprymna scolopes. Next base: position 14,809,829 of record NC_136500.1, read on the forward strand.
CTATCGAAGGAGGTTGAGAGAGCTGGACGTCTGGGGAGACTTGTTGTCACTCAGCTTCCAGAGAACACCACAGGTTTCCAATCAGATCGCTTGTTGCCTTGTGTGAAAGCTCCATGTGAGCTAATAATAATAATGACAAATTTATAGATTAACTCTCTCAACGAAATCTCTATTACAAAATGAAATATTACTTTTACAGGTGATTACGTGTGAAATCCTTAAAGAAATTGACGGAAAGAAAAGCAATTAATTTAGTATTTAGAGTGGAAGATCAGTTTCGAATATAAATTGAACGTAAAATAATCTTTAATTCTTTTTTGGAACGCCAGCACGCCAGGACGCCAGATTTCAATCCACCATTTTGGTTCGCACAAAAAGTACACCTAAAAGTACTCCAAAAAGTACGCCAGTGCGCCAAACTTCATTCGTTATAAAAACAAATTTCTACAGAAAATACTTATTTGTACATTTTTATCTAGCGAATAAACATAAATTTACATATGAAAAACTATGTTTAATCTTATTTAAATTCAACAACGTTTATTATTTTTAAAAGTCCAAACTTATATTCTAATGCTCCTAAAAAAGAAAAAACACGATTCTCCATTTTTAGGCGACTACATGTAAACAACTTGAAAAGTTTAGTGGTAAAAATAAAATACCAAACAATACACGTCGTATATAAATTTATCGCAAAATGATCACACCTCATTGATCTTGATAATGTTTTAAGGAGATGTAACCAATTTTATTTGTTTTAAATCTTGTGAATGTTTATGTTCCAAATCAAACTTTAGTATAAAAAATGCGATTTTTAAAACCCATAAAAGCCAAACTCCTTTCCTACTAGGTTTGGGCGGTAATGCGAAAAATAAAGCAATTACATGTGATTTTATGATTTTGCTGGTCGGATTTTGTGGTAAAAATTACTTAACGGCTTAAAACGTAAGAATGGGATCATTTTACATTATATTTATATGCCTAATTGAACCCCATTCTAAATTCTAAATAACGTTTTAATGAGTTCACGCATAATCGCATAAAAAAGTAGAATCTCATATGTTTGGGGCATTTTAAATATAAATAAAAGTTTTTTTTTTAAGTTAACAAAATTAACAATTTTTGGTCTTTATATATTCTATCTAAGGTTTTGATAAACTTGTGATATTTTCATCTATATTTTTCACTTGTGCCAAAACCAAACAAAATATAAGGAACCATGAAATATTTGGTAGATGCGGTGACCAGACAAAACCTTGATCTTGTCTGATCATCACATCCTATGAAATAATTCCAAGTATTTTAAATCTTTTGATATTGTGTGAAGTCTCTAATAGGCACCATATGGTCGTTTATCAAAGAGGTGCAAAAAGCTTTTTTAAATCTGTGACATTGAATAGGCAAGTGAACTTTACTTTGCTTACCATAAAAACTAATAAAAACAAATTAAATTAGGCTTGGAGAGTCAATACTACATCTGAGAATGGAACACATTTTATTTGAGGTTTCCTTCGCCAAATATGCTTGGAATAATTGCCACAATCGTAAAAGATTTCCAGCCATTACGATTACAGTCCGTCTATCCTCTTTTCAACTTAACACACTTCAACTCATTTCTTTTCAATTCTTTCACAATTTGTCCAGTTTTTGTTTGGTGTTTTACTTTATTTTTACCATTAATGTTTCAAGCCGTTTACACGTAATCGCCTAAATATGGAGAATCGTGTTTTTCTTTTTTGAGGTGTATTAGAATATACGTTTTTCATACGTAATTTTATTCTTATTGCCAAGATAAATGTATAAAGATTCTTGTAAAAATAAAAATTATTCACTTTTATTCTTAAGAAAAAATATTTTCCGGTACGTATCGTACACCACACAGAGATTTATTAAAAATTTAGTTTTGTTTTAGAAGCAAAACATCGACTTCAGTACCGTTGTTGGATTTTTTACAATAAAAAAACGTTTTTTCATATATGATTTTATATTTATTCGCTAGATAAAAATGTAAAAATAATTTTTTTTCTGTAGAAATTTGCTTTTATGACAGAATCAAAACGTAGATTCCATGAACAAAGCTTCTTTCTTAGAACTGCACGCCCGTGGAACTCTGTTCCGTCTGCCTGCTTCCCTCCGGACTACAACTTGGATGTCTTCAAGTCCAATGTTAACAAATTCCTAATGAACCGCCCCCTTAATTAAACACTTCATCAAATCTCCACACTAACGTAATGTACTTGCAATAACCCTTATCCCTGAGTGGCTTCCAAACCTTGATAAGTGGTGATCACTGTGTAAAAAAAAAAAAAAGAATTAAATTTGGTGCACTGGCGTACTTTTTGGCGAATCAAAATGGCGAAATGAAATCTGGTCTGCTAGCATGCTGGCGTGCTAGCGCCCCCCAAAAGAATTACTCGAAAATTTGTATGCAAAATAATAATAATAATAATAATAATAATAATAATAATAATAATAATAATAATAATAATAATAATAAACAGTGTAAAGAGAGAATAGTTAAGAAAACCAGTCTGATGTCAAAATTGAGTTTCTACATAATAACGTACGATTTAAAAAAGCATTCTTAACATTAGGAGCGATTTCTGTTAACTATTCTGTACCTTCCCTCTGTGAAAAAAATGTTCATATTTTTTCTCACAGTTATACGCATTTGATCGATTGGTTTGTGTTACTGTAAAAGAAAAAACAAACTACTACTACTACTACTACTACTACTACTACTACTACTACTACTACTACTACTACTAACAAAAACAACAACAACAACAACAACAATAATATTATTATCATTATTATTATTATTATTATTATTATTATTATTATTAATAATAATAATAATAATAATAATAATTATAATAATAATAATAATTATAATAATAATAATAATAATAATAATAATAATAACAGCAGCAAATATATTAACCCGTTTAGCTAAATCACTTCCCCAAAATGGGATTCTACATTGTTCAATGATTATGTGGCAAAAAAACAAAACAAATTATTATTTTAAAATTTCGCGTAGGCAAACTATTTCACACATAAAATTAACGTAAAATGATACTCATTTCCGGCCAATTCTTGCTTAATCGCTCAAAAATCGAAAATTAAACAAAATACTCGTACACTATAACATTTTCGATCTACTGTTAACATTTATTTTGTTTCTACCAGCGTTTGCATAATTTTCAATTTTGAACAGTTATCAATGGTCTTTCTGTTAGGGTTATTGGGCAGCCATTTTTTACAAAAGAGAAGACACTGAGTTTATTTTAAATTGAAAACAAACTTCAATGAAGTTCAAACACACATACATCTTTTTTGGTATGTAGAAAAGTTTAGCTTTTGGTTACATTTATTTGTTGCATATTTGTTTATCATTTCCTTTCTTTTTCTGTTAATTATAATAATAAATGTCCCAATCCCAGTCTTCTTTTTGGGGTACGTGTATAAGTTTAAATGCAGATATAATTTCCTTTTTAATTAAGAAAATCTTCAGATTGTTTTCTTTTTATGTATCTTATCCAAGATTTTGATAAATTTATCGGAAATTTTCATCTATATTTTTCACTTGCATCCAAAGAGAAGTGCCATAAAACTTTAATTATTTCAGAAGAAGCCGATGACAGACACCGCCAATATATAGTTGGTGCCAACGAAATTTAAAAACCCCGTCTAGAACATTTAGAACCTTTTAATAATCGAGTAGACTCCCTTGGCTGGGGGCATATTGGCATTTAGCGAATAGATGCAAAATGTTTACAAAGGGAATAGGCAAGTCATCTTTCGATAAATGGCGAATCAATAAAATAAATGAAACTCTGTGAATTGAATCTGTTAATAAGATTTTTAACCCATTCTGTGGCCCGTCTCAGTTTTATGTTGTAAATCAACAATTCCTATAAAAAAATTTGTGCTTGTTTAAATTTTTATTGTCAAAAAAAAAAAAAAAATTAAAATTGGTTTGGAATCGAAAATTAGGCAAAACTTTTTCGATGCCGATTCCGATACACCCAAAAGTTCCGATTTTCCGATTCCCGATTCCGATTTTGATTAATCGTCTAAACACTAATATATATATATATATATATATATATATATATATATATATATATATATATATATATAATTTCAGGTTAATATTTTCCAGAGGTCAAAAAAAACAATGACGTTTTAATGAGGTTAATATAAGAGTGCTCAATACGAAAGTAGAGCAAGATATACTAATATATATATATATATACTAGCAAGGCGTCCGGCATTGCCCGATCGTAAAATATGCTTAAATATGATATTTTGTATTTTGATTAATGCATATTTCATATTTATTATTATATTATATTGAACCCAATATATAGTAATGATTTAAAAAAAAACGACTCGGTCGTCATAACCGAGAATCAAAACCAAAACATTTAGCTTACGATTTACTTTCTTTTTCTTTGACGTTAATGCTTGGCTATGAAGGCATGCTTGCTTCAAGGCTAAAAGTTAAAACATGAACCAATAGCTATTACGTTACGCATGCATATTCTTAATGCCGTCGTCTCATCTTCACCCGGCAAATTCCATTTCTTGTATTTGCACACGTTTGCACCGATTTTCCCCGGCTAAAACCCAAACATAAAGTTTCACATGGGTTCAAATAGCCTATATATTAAGTTTCAAGTCTATAATAAAACTTTTTAAGTGAAAAGGAAAAATATACTGTGGTGAAAAAGAGTCAGAGGTTGAAAGAGAGAGAGTGAGAGGGGAAACATTATTTGGAAAGAAACTAAACAGTGTATTCTTTGAGAATATGACAGATAATTTAGATATAATGACATTTTGTTTGGTCAGCGGCGATCTTAAAAGACATTACTAAAAGCATTTTAATGGCATTCGATGAACAAGACACTCGCACTAGGTCTACATCAATAAGTAGCACATTTTGAGTTTAAAAAAGAAGGCTTTACTTTTGGAATGACACCTATACTAATTTGGAATAATTCTAAAGTACGGATGAGAAAAATTGTAAAAGAAAAGAGAAGCATGCATGGTCCTCCGTGAATGCACAGTGAACGAGGCATAAAAAATGATTTAGTTCAGCATTTGCCTCTCTCCTCCGGCATTTAGCCCCAAATGTCTCCAGGGGACGTCAAATCCTGATGAAAATGAACAAACAGTGCAGTTTTAGGCCTTAACATACACTGCGTGCCAAATTATTAACGAGATAACATTTTTTTTATCAGTTTTAGAAACTTGCCGGTAGTTTTGTATAAAAAGCATCGGAAACGTTGGCAATGCTGAGCTGCGCTTACTGTGAAATTTTCGTACTGCTCCGCGCAATGTAAAAAACTTACCATTGTAATTGCTTGATCCACAGTATTTGAGGTGTGTCAAATTATTAACAAGGCAGTTTGTTTCGTCAATAAAATGAGTCGTAAAGGTGGTTTGAGTGGTTCTGAAAAGAGTACTATTATAGAACAGCTAGCAAAAGTTTAAACTACCCTTGAAATATCGAAAATGATAGGAAGGTACCATCAAACTGTGAAGAACTTTATATAGGACCCTACAAAGGTACGTAAGAGAGCTGATAAAGGTAAATCTCGAGTTGTTTCGCGCTATTCTCTACTCCAAATTAAATGTGAAGTTGTTAAGAACCCCGGGAAGACAAGTCGAAAAGTCTTTGACCAAGCTGGATTGGAGAATATCTCAAAAAGTACTCGATGTCGCCTTTCGAAAGAAGTAGTAAAGTCTGTTAAGCCTGTGACAAAGCCTCCATTAAAGCAATATCAAATACAAAACCGATTGAAATGGGCAGAGGACAACATAAAAATGGATTTTTATAAAGTTTTGTTCACGGATGAAGTGCGTGTCACTCTTGATGGCCCAGATGGCTGGAGCAAGGGATTGGTCTTAGATGGACGACATCGTCATCAGTGTTTAAGGCGCCAACAAGGTGGTGGTGGGATAATGATTTTGGCTGGAATTATCGAAGGTACTTTAGTTGGCCCATGGAGAGTCCCAAAAGGCGTAAAAATGACGTCAAATGCTTACATTTAAGAAGAATCATTTTTTTTATGCAGGATAATGCTCCCTCGCAAGCAGCAAACAAAAGCAAAAAGTATTTGCAACAACTGGGGTTCTTTGGGTTACGGATTATGGTGTGACCTGCGAATTTACCAGATTTAAACCCAATTGAGAATCTTTGGAGTATCATGAAGCGACGCCTCTATGCAAGTGGACGCCAATTTAAGAGCAAAGATGAGTTGTGAGATGCTCTTCAAGAGGTATTGCGAGGAATAACTGTTGACGAAATCACAAATTTGACAAATTCTGTGGACCAACCTCTTTTACAAGTCATTCATAAAAAAGGATCGCATATCCCCTACTAATTATGTCAACGTAGAAATTGATATGTAGTTATTGTGTTCTAAGCATTTTTCTAGTTCATTTAATGTTCGAAAATTATTTCAATAAACAAGTTATGCGTATATTATGTTTTTTCTCAACCTCGTTAATAACTTGACACACTGAAATCAACAGATATTCCTATCTTCTGCCATAGTGTGGCTAATAGTGCTTTAAATACGTTTATTTTCTCACTGGAGTAGCTGAATAGTATTGTAAGCACTTTCTCAAAGTTTAATGGACTCTTATTCACTCGTTCCTTTAATGTTTAAAAAAAATGTAAACTCGTTAATAATTTGATACTCAGTGTAAGTAAATTTGAGTTCTGCACCATGCAAAAAAAGAAGTGACTACGTCCACCATTTGCTCCTCCTATTTAGCCCCAAAAGTCCCAAAAGTCTTAACATATTTAAATTTGAGTTCAGCATCATGCAAAACTGCAAAATAGACATACATAGAACATTTTGGTAACATAGTCCCCAAAATGGAGTGGCTTTATTAGCCCTAAAAGAGCCCCTGGGGCACACCCAGGAGTTATCGCAAAGTATAGACAAACAAAATTATATAGAAATCAGTTAGTTACAACTTTTCAGAAAGTTTTATAAAACTCCAAGGCATTTTTTTTAATAAGCACAAAAGTGTTAATTTTAACCATTTTAATCCGAAAGCCACCCCTAGGGGGAGGGCAACCGGAGTTTTTCCAGAAAATCGGGTCTGTTACTTTTTTACTCATATCATGTTTAATGTTTGCGCAAATTTTCTAAAAATTCCAAGGCGTAGTTATTGATTAAAATGCGGACAGGCGAACAGACAAGGATGAATTTACAGGTCCACTCTCCTTTTGTTGGGGGGGGGGGAACTAATATATTTTTTTTAAATAAATCATTTAAGGAGCAAACAGTACTGGAATAATCATTTGGTGCTAACATGAAACATGTATAAAAACGTTTCCTATTTTGTTTCATGTTACTTCAATGGAAGTTCTAAGAAATCAAGGGGCCCTTCTTAGGGCTAATACTTGACCTCCACATAAGATACATCGATAGTCGCGTATTCCATTAAATTATCCTTTACTTCAATAAAGAATTGAAGAACATAAATTTTCTTCTTACTAACTGACCAATCTTAACATAGTTTAGCATAACAAGCCGTTTTATACCTCGACCTACAACTGAACCCCAGCCATCTTCTGGATTAGTTGCATAATTCAACTGATCCAAAGGAGATAGATAAAAAAGCAACACTGGAATAAAGAGTGGTACCATTAGAATAGATCTTAATTTTCTGAACAATATTTTCTGTAGGATGACGGGTATAGAGAAGATATAGAGAGTTCCTTATCACATTCGACTTGGAATTCCTTTATCTAATGAAAAATAAATTGTTAACAATTGGGACTTCAATCGGTAATGGGCCTGTCAACTGGCCACCTTTGTTTATGAGGTTTAATCCTATTAGATTATTTTATGTGTGAGATATGTAAACTCCCATGATCAACCAGACACAACAAATCATTTGGAAGGCAAGATCTAACATGTTATTGCCGCAATACAGGTTAATTTTATGCATAGAGTTTGTAAAAATTAGACTTCTAGATTACGCCATATATATATATATATATATATATATATATATATATATATATATATATATATATATATATATTTTACATAGGAATCATCACTTATCAAAGCCCAGAGGTCACTCGAGGATAAGGATTAAAGAGTCTACAGTAGTCAATGGGACCACCTCATAGTAATCGTTAGTAGTGTAAATTTGGTAAATTGGATTACTTAAGGGGAACGGCTTATCGAGAACTTGTTAACGTTGGACTTGAAGACGACCATATTGTAGTCAGCTTGAAAACAGGCAAATGGAAGACAGTTCCACAGGTGTGCAATTCTAAATGTGTGCGCAAGCATGGGGTCCATATGCTCGAAATTGTATTTAAATTATAAAAGTAAATCTTTTTGTGGTCTCTTGTCTTACCAACGAAGAATTCATCTAGTCTAGTAGAGTATCCATCTTAATGCTGTTACTATGGCAACACAAGTTGGATATGATGCATCATTCCTTGTATAAGCCAGTGTGAGGTAACAATAGCGAGGAGATCTTGTTTGGGCTTCGAATGTTATGCTATTTTGAATATTCTGAGTTTACTTGTAGGTAGGGAGTATACTTATGTCAGGTTGCCCTAACAAACCCCTTTACAGAGAGAGCTCAGACACAACGCTCGAAGACAGCACAAGGCGTTGCATGACTGTTTAAAATTATAACCTATTCTAATTGACCAACATTATTAGTTCCTTATATCGACGGCCAACAATTGTAGCAATTCAAGTAGGGAACCATACTTCCTTCTATGCATATTTATCAAATAACTTCATGTAAAACTCTCTGTGGCATGAAGAGCTTCAAATGTGACAGATTTAATAAATTCAAATTGCAATTTTTTTTTTAATATCAAATCTTGCCCACGTTTTTTCTTAGAAGCAATTGAAGGTTTAGTTTATCGATACTGTCAATCAAAACTGTTATTAAATGTCTGAAATCAGAGCCCGTTTTTTTTGTTGTTTTTTTTTTTTTTTGCTTTAGTTTTCTTTGATTTTCATTTTTTGAAAGAATTTGATTAAAGACAAGTGAAAATAATAAATTTTTTCTTTGTTTTTCTTTTCTCTGATTCTTTTCCTTTTAGTAAGGAGTATTAACCAGCTCTGCAGTAGAAGTTCATTCTCGTTCAACCATTTTTTTTAAAGTTTGCAGACTCAATCATTCTTTGTCCTTGAAATCAAGACAACATTTTCTCCAACACTGCAGAGAAGTAATGCTTGGAGATCCGTTTCGAGCAGTGGCGTCAATATCATTAAGTGTCTAATTTCACAACGTGGGTACAAAACTATTGACAAAGTCAGAGCGAATGCAACATCGTGTCACTCCATAGGCAATACATACCGTTGCAATAGCACCAACATCCTGACAGAATCTTGCCACAATGGTGCTTCAAACTAAGAGGTACCTTCACTAAGTTTCCTGACTTTTTTCGTCTGAGCACTTTTATTAATAGTACACATATGAAACTCTAGTCTCCTTCAAGGTAATCTCGTCTAGTTGCAATGTATTTGTTGTACCGTTCCAACAACTTCTGGAAGGCCCCATGGAAGTCCTATTGTGTGAGTATGTAAATGACCTTTGGCATAGCCTCTTTCATCTCCTCTATTGTCTCATAACGGCAACCTTTAAGGTTTTCCTTGAACTTAGGGAATAGCCCAAAATCACTGGGAACAAGATCTGGGCTATAAGGGGGGTGAGGAACTGTCTTAATGCCCATCTTGATTAAATAGTCTGTGACAAGGATAAAGTTATGGACTGGTGCATTTGCGCAAACTTTCTGCATCATCAGTTCTTCATGAATAATTGTGTGTACAGTTCCCACACTGATATCAAACTGTGTACATATTGACTCTATAGACACACGACTGTCCTTATCTATGAAATTCTTTATTTGGTCAATCAATTTTGGTGTTCTGACCTCCTTACTCCTCTCAAACTTCTCATCATCCCTCACAGATACCTTAGCTTCTTTAAATCTCTTATGTCATCCAAAAACTGCCACTCAAAACTTGATTTATGCAAGATGGCCGAAAAGCAGTCTGAAGCATTCCGTACACTTCTGTGGCATTTTTTTCAAGTTTAAAACAGAATTTTATTGCATATCGTACTTTCAACATGTCCTCACAGCCAGATTGCATTTTTGAAATTCACAGGCTTTGGTAGGATGTATTCCAATTCCTGCTGTAGCTGTATATTTGACTCTGAAATCATAGAAATTGGTCAGTCATCTCTCGTAAGATGTATTGCGATAACTTACTGAATTTTCAAGAGTCTATGACAAGTGTAAATGCGTGTACAAAAACATTTGGAAACATATTTAAGGCACCTCGTATGATTCAACACAAAGATACATCCCCAGGACACAATTTGTGTTACATCTCAACATTCATTTTTGTACTGAAGCGTCCTTCCAAGGATGAGTGTGATTATCTGAATTATTTGCCCTTCCAGTTCTTTCATTTTGACTGCTTTTTTTAACCAGGACTGCGAAGGTTCTTTTAAACATCTTTTTTGCACGTATTGTAAGTTTTTAAACATAAGGTGACCCTCCAAATATGCAACTCATGAACTCGTTAGTAAACCCCCCAAATTCTTTGTTTTATCACCGTTAAATAATATGAGGGATCATTTTGATGATCGTCTCATAAGAAGGAGTTTATTATTTATTCTTAATGGGTTTCACACTCGGCAAACTTTTTTTTATCTGTGATGTTATATCAAATTAGGATAATGACAAGAGAGAAGTGTGTCAGCGTGATTGGCAATTTGCACATTGTATTCTGGTGTGTTTATTATTGAACGGCGATAAAACAAAAACTGTTGGCTATTCACGATTGTACTTTGGTGGACAAGTACAGCATAGATTTAAATTTATTCGAATAAAAAATGTTTAGACTACAGAAAGGGTTGTGAAATTTATTAAGGATTGCCATTTTTGAGGAATCAACATATTTTGGTCGCACCGTCACCATTGTAAGAATTTTCGCCGAACCATTCACTTTTTGCTACTAAGGTAGCATCAGATTAGGTTAAAAATATTATTTTATGGATTATGAAGAACATGTCATGAAATAATTTTACTAAAGTCAACAGAAAGTGGAAAGCTGGAAAATGAAATAGCTCTTTAGTTAAAATAAACATGAACAAGCAAAAACCACAAAACAAAATCTGTGTGACAACTTTGACGCCATTTTGTTGGCTCAAATTATCTTAATAATAAAAACCACCGCCACTACTACTTGTCGTAGCCTTGAAGAACCAATAATAGTCAAGATAAACGTAGTGGTATAATTAACAAAAGTGGGTGTCCAATTCTTTAGCCATAACTGCCATCAGTAACTGCCATGAAGCTTAGTGGTACCTACGTTTATTATGCCAGAGTAAGTCCATTTATCTCGGAAATAGGTAGATATACTTACACAATAATAATAATAATAATAATAATAATAATAATAATAATAATAATAATAATAATAATAAAGGATATTGGATGCCCATATCTAAAAATCGAGTTTTAAAAAACAGGAATCTTAACGTAAGGTTAGAATAAGTTTAAAAAGAATTTTTGAACAAGATAAGGTAGAGTAGAACTAGAGCTAAGTGTACATTAATTAATATCATGGACAGAAAGTCTGCAGTGACAAGTAAGAATGACGAGAGGGAGAGTCTTCTTCTTTCGCCAAAATGCTGACTGCGTTTAGATTCTTTTTTTTAACAAAGTTATTACTATTTTTAAAAATTTTATTTTATCATACTTAAATTTCAACTCGAATAATTGCTTTGTGTTCGTTTTCAGCATCCAAGAGTTGGGAAGAAAATTGGAGCCGCTGAAAATGTCAATAGGGCAACAGAAGTAAACAAAAACGTTATTAGCATGTTATTTATTTTACAAAAGTAAATGTAATTTTAATAAGATTAAAAAGAAGAAAAATAAACATCACTTTCGGTTTGCGTTGTCTATTATATAGAAAGATTAGAGAATGATTCTTTAGCGATTACGTACAAATACATTGTTTCTTTTTCTAAACATGGTCCAAAAATACGAGGTGCCTTAAATAAATTACCAGAGTTTTTTTCGTATGAGCACTTTTTATTGATAATACACACATGAAACTCTAGTCCCCTTTCAAAGTAATCTCCTCTGGCTGCAATGCACTTGTTGTACCGTTACAACAACTTCTGGAAGGCCCCATTGAAGTCCTCTTGTGTGAGCGTGTCAATGACCCTCATCACAGCATCTTTCATCTCAATTGTCTCATAACGACAGCCTCTAAGGTTTTCTTTGAGCTTAGGGAATAACCAAACGTCACAGGGAGCAAGGTCTGGACTTTAGGGAGGGTGAGGAACTGTCTTGATTTCCATCTTGGTCAAATAGTCTGTGACAAGGATGGAACACTCTTGGGACCGACTTTGAGAAAAAATTTCGTCATCTTCAGTTCCTCACGGATAATTGTGTGTACAGTTCTCACACTGACATCAAATTCTGCACTTATTTCTCTATAGATGCACGATGGTCCTTAATTATGAAATTCTTTATTTAGCCAATCAACTCTGATGGTCTGACTTCCTTACTCCTCTCACTCCAATCATCATCCCTCACAGACTCCCTGCCTTCTTTGAATCTCTTATGCTAGTTAAAAACATGCGTGATTCATGCAAGATGGCTTAAAAGCAGCCTGAAGCATTCCATACGTTTCTGTGAGATTTTTCCCAAGTTTTAAATAGAATTTTATTGCATATAGTTCTTCTAAAGTGTCCTCACGTCTATTGCATATCGTTCTTCTAAAGTGTTCTTCTAAAGTGTCCTCACGTCCAGATTGCATTTTTGAAATTCACCAGCTTTGATAATCAGGCTTTAGTAGGGTGCATTCCAATTCCTGCTGTAACTGTTCATTTGACCCTAAAAATGAAATTGGCCAGTCATCTCATAAGATGTATAGCAATAACACAAAATTTTCAAAAGTCTAAAACCATCTTAAGTGCCTGTAAAAAAAGTCTGTGTTTACTGCAGATATTCTGTTTCTTCCATTCAATCCTGACTAAGAACCAACCGTAGTCTTCTCTTCTATTCTCTTCCTTCATTTCAGCTTCTTTTATTTAATCTAATTCCATAATTCCTCAGTAGATGTATCCATCTTCTACAATCTCTTTTATCATTTCCTCATTCAAAAGTTTTATTCCTTTACTTTCAACAATTTTTCCCCATTTTACATTTTAAAGCCCCACACTTCTTCATGCCAAATTCCATACCTATATCATTACTGAACGTTTTAACAGTTCTTACAAGCATATTTATCTGGTATTTGTTATTATTATTATTTACTCACTAGAAGCAGTCACACAAGCCCTCATCAAAGATTACACTTTGAGACCAATTTGTGGTGTTCTCTGGAGCCTGAGTGACAACAAATCTCCCCAAATTTCTAGTATTCTCCACATCTTTTGATAACCTTTGCAAAAATTTGCATTATCGCGACAGTCGCTTACCATTGATTTCTCATTGCCAGCGACCATTGGTCTTCACTGGAATTTGGGTGGCAATAAGCCTCCCCAATGTCCCAGTTCTTTTTGCATTTAACCAACGTAAGTCTGGTTAGTGCTTTCTTTCCACGGTTTTTCCATCCTCCTTGACTCTCATTTATTAGGTGTAGTGCCAGTTTATGATGACACATACTAGAAAAAAAAAGAATAAAAAGGAAAAAGGCGCAGTGATATGTTACAGTTTTATCGTTGATTCCATGTGATGTTTCTTTGACTTTTACATCTGTAGTCGTTTCTGTGTGTCCAATTTGTGTCTGTAGTTCGTGTGTGTTAGTCTCCACATTCAAGAGTTTTCCTAAATATTTCTGCAGTTTTCATTATTGTTATTCGTTGTATCTTCTCAGCCATCCCTCTGATTCAAATCTCTATCATTCTTTCCTAGCACTCCTTCTATTAATAGTGTTATCTTACCATTTTCCTGATCCCTTTGAGTTCTCTGGCCAGTTCCGTGTATTTGCTCCATTTCTCCCTGTTCTTGATCTTCACTCTGTGGCCTGTTGGAATGGCAAAATCTACAATCTGGCAGGACTTTTCCTTTTTGTTAACTATTATGATATCCGGTCTTCTTGCTTGAATGAGTTTATCTGTTTGTATATCCATGTTCCATAGAATATTGTGACTTTTATTTTCCAGTACTGGTGTCAGTTTGTGTGCATACCATTTGTCTAGGTGTTCAAGATGCAATCGTCTGCATAATTGCCAGTGTAATGCTATCCCCACTTGATCGTGTCTATTTTTATATTTTTGGGGGGCTAGTTTATTGCATTCAATATGTAGTTTATTGTTTCCTCTCTTTGTCCGCAGTCTGTATTTGCTGCTTTCTTGTGTTTTTTTTCATTCTTCTGAAGTATTCCTTTCCAATTTTATCTTTCATTTATGTTGTTTTGATGGTGTCTGTTTCCAGCACTCCCAAGTATTTGTAGCTATCATGCCCATAGTGCCCTCATATCTGTTTGATTGGGTTGTACTATACCTTCTGTTGCTTCCAGTTTTTCCCTTCTCATGGTCATCAGTGCGCACTTTTCCATACCGAATTCAATTCAAATATCCTGGCTAAAAATTTTGGAGGTGTTTATTAGCGTTTTTAGTTTATCTTTCTTTTTGCAAACAATTTCAGGTCATCATGTACATTAGGTAGTTCATTCGTTTTTCTGTGTTAGTGAACTTGTATCCGGTTTGGCATTTCCTTAGTATATTGTCCAGTCAGAGACATCCAATCAAACAGCCTGGTGAGCATAGCAGAAAAGAAGCGGGAAAGACAATGTGAAGAAAAGAGAACCTATAAAAGAGAGAGGATACAGTCTACCTCTGCCACCCCACCATCCCTACCATAGACTGTACCTGCAGCAACTGCCAACATAACTGCAAATCTAAAATTGAACTATTTAGCCACAACAGATGCTGTAATGAACCAAACCAGGGGCAGAATGCCATTGTCTCAAGAAACAGAAGGTTGCCATCATATTCCTTCTTGTTAATAATTATGACGTCTAGTCTCATTACTTTAATGAGTTTATCTGTTTGTATCTCCATGTCTCAGAGAAGTTGTAGCTTTCGTTTCCCTGTACTTTCTCTGGATTGTGTTTGAACAATTTGTTCGCATGTTCGAGATGTAGTCGTTTGCAGAGCTCCCAGTGTACTACCTTCTCCATGTAGTCGTACTTGTCCTTATAATCATTTTGAGCTAGTTAGCTCTATTCACCCATTATGTAGTTTATTATTTCGTCTCTTTGTCCACAGAGTCTACATATATTATTTTCTTGTACTTTATTTATTTTAGTTTTAATGTGGTTTGTTTAAATCACATTGTTCCGTGCAGCTGTTAGTAAAAATTCTGTTTATTTATGCGTTATTTTCTTAGCCACAGGTGTTTTCATGATAATCTTCTTTTGTTATTCTAATGAATCGTCCATGTAGCTCTTTCTCTTCCCACTTTTCTTAGCTTTTTGTTTCTGGTTTCATCATTTCCTGTGTTGCTCTTCTTGACGGTGTCTCTCATTGCAGTGATCAATCCTTCTGTGTTCTGACACTATTCCAAGTCTTTTTTGTACCTTTTACCCAGTTTTCTACGTTTATTAGCCCTTTTCCTTCTTCGTTCCTTTTCACATAGAGCTGATCTGTATCGTCTTTTGTATGTAATGCATTGTGAATTGCCATTAGTTTTCTCATCTTCTGATTGTCACCCCCACTCTTTCACCAGTCGGTTGAGGACGATCGTCGACCTCGGAACCCTTCCACTGCCGGTGATAATTCTTGGCCGTCTAAAGTTACTGGTATGGAGAAGTGACCGAATTATCGGTTGATCGTCTAGTTATATATTCTGGACCAATTCGTTGTGTACCCTCTTAACGACGAACGTCGTCGAAAGAGAGCCGTGGATTTTTTTTGTGTACTAAAAGAAAACAAACAGGATAAACGATTCTGCACCAAATATATATTAACAAAAAAAAACCAGTACAGTTCTTATAATTCTTTCAGAGTCCTGAAGGAAGCGATGTGTTATTATGCTAAGAATATGGCTTGTAAACTTGTGGAATGTCGGTCTCTGGGTATCTGAAGAAATGTGTCAAGTCAAGAGCCAACTCTGCTTTGACTGTGTTTCTCTCTGCGCATCTCTTCTCCAAGAAATGTCGCGCATTCTCTAGAAATGTGCTTTAAGTCAAAAGCCCACTCTGCTCTGACTTTCTGTGTTCTCTCTATCTTTCCATCTGAAACATTCTCTCTTTTTGTCCATCTGACTTGTTGATATATATATAAACAATTATATCGCCCTCTGAACATCACGTGGATATTATTTCTTTTTTGTTTAGAAATTCAATTTTCAGTCCATAATCTAAAATTATCATTTACAAAAATAACACAATGGCTCGCTTCATAGATCTGATCGAACTCAAATAAACAGTTAGTAAATACAGTTTTGTTAACCTTTAACACATAGAGTTCTCAGGTTTCTTAAATAAACAACTTGATACAAAGTGGTTTTGCTTTTCTTCCTAACGGGGGGGGGGGGCATCAACCTACCCACACCCTTACTTTCTAACATTATCAAGGTTCCTAAGTTCTTCTTTATTCCAACCTATAAATGGTCCAGAGTACTTTATTAATGATACTGCCCAGGTGTTTTTTCCTTTAATTAGATTTCTACTGTATAATTTTGTTTCTAAGAGTTTCCTTGTTCTTCATTATTATTATTATTGCTATTATTACTGTTATTCATTAGAAATTTTCACACATCAAAAAATTATCTTTGAGAACAACCTGTGGTGTTCCCTCAAGTCTAAGTGACAACAAGTCTCTGCAGATTTTCAGTACTCACCATCTCTTTCAATAACCTTTGCAAATTATCGCAATAACCATTTACTCTTAATTTCTTGTTCGTAGCAACCATTAGTCCTTACTGGGATTTGGGTGGCAATAGAAGATACCAGTCCTCTTTGCACTCATACAGTGGAGATTGGTTAGTGTTTTCTCTCCTCAGTCTTTGCGTTCTCCTTAATTTTCCTAACTTATTTGGTGTGGCACTAGTTTATAGCGACACTAAAAAAAGTGGGTGGGGGATGAAGCCTCTTTTTTTACAAAAGAGACGTTGCGAGCCTGTCTCTGCTTTATCGTTATTTTCATTGCAAGTGTCGTCTGAGCTCCAATCTATGGTCCCCCCTTTCATGAGAAACACTCGTCTATCTGAAAACACTATCAATAATTTCCCCCACTCTTTATTCATGCCTAAACCTAAACGGAGATTTCATGAACAAAGCTTCTTTTTAAGAACTGCACACCTGTGGAACTCTCTTCCATTTGCCTGCTTTTCGGCTGACTATGATATAGTCGTGTTCAAGTCCAATGTTAACAAGTTCTTGATGAGCCATCCCCCTTAAGTAATCTAATTTACCAAATTTCCACTAATAACAATTACTACAACATTGTCTCATCGACCACAGTACGCTTATTAACTCTTATCCTCGAGTGGCCTCCGGGCCTTGATAAGTGGTGATTCCTTTGTAATAAACAAGGCGAGGGCGCAGTAGAGTTAACTTACAATTCTAGGGTTTCAGTTTTCATGATTCCATGTAGTGTTTCTTTGTGCTTTCCTCTGTAACATTTTCTGTGGATCATGTGTATTCGTCTCTGCATTCAAGGATTTTCCTTAATATTTTAGCCGTTTTCATTATTGTTATCCGTTGTATCTTCTCAGCTATCCCTCTGATCTCAATCTCTCCCATTCTTTTATTTTTTAAAAAGTTTTTCAGTATTGTTCCTATTGCTTTTAATATTATTGGTGTTATCTTGACTTTTTCCATCTTCCATATTTTATGTGTTCTCTGGACAGTTCTGTGTATTTGCTCTGGTACTCTGTCTCTCTCTTCTCCTCCTCCTCCTTCTCATTATTATTATTATTATTATTATTATTATTAATATTAATATTATTATTATTATTATTTCTACTTACTAGGAGTTTTCACACAGGTCATCATCAAAGATTTCTCTCTGACAAAAGGTTTTGGTGTTCCATGGAGTTTCGGTGACAACAAGTCTCCTCAAATTTCTAGTACAGTCTACCTTTTCGATAACCTTTGCAAATGAATCTGCGTTATCGCAATAGCCGCTTACTAGTGATTTCTCGTTGGTAACGACCATTGGCCTTCACTGGAATATGAGTTGCAACGAGCCTTTCCAAGTTTCCAGTTCTTTTCGCACTCATCATAAATCTGGTTGTTACTTTCTCTCTTCAATCTTTCAATCCTTTTTGACCCTTCACAAGTATTTGTGTGTGGCAATAAGTCTCCTAAAGGTCCCAGTCCTCTTCGCACTCATCCAGTGGAAGTTTCTCATCCTCTTTGACTCTTCTCGACTATTTGGTGTGGTGCTAGTCGATACCAACACTATATATATATATATATATATATATATATATATATATATATATATATATTGGGGGGGTGAGTTTGTAGCGATATTCTTTTGTTCCCATATATCAGCTTATAATGTTGCTGTTTCAGCTTTCTGTTTTCATGTTTTATTCCTCTTTTGTTTTATTTCTCTTGTAGAAAAGTCTGTTGTTCATGTGGGTGAGTTTTCGCTTTGAAGGTTTTTGTTTTTTATTTTCAGACTTTTTCAGTATTATCGCCTGTATAGTCTAAGTCTTCCCCTTGATTCCAATTTCTCCTAGTCTTTTATCTAAGTTCTTTGGCACTATTCGTAGTGCTCCAATACTTATTGGTATTATACTGATTTCTACATATTCCATGTATTTATTTCAGTTTCATTATTATTATTATTATTATTATTATTATTATTATTATTATTATTACAGGGTGACCCCCCAAAAAACGTGATATCTCCATTATTTATTCACCTATTGCCCTTATTTTACAGGACATGGCAGAATCAACGACCATGAGTACACCAAGACCCCAGTGGGAGCTGGGACAAAGAATACACTGTGTTAAATTTCGTTTGGACAAAACACTAAGAAACGGGGCCTAATTATAGTTGGGGCTCGTTTTTTGGGGTCACCCTGTATCATTATTGGTACGCTAGGTGTAGCATCAAGTCGTCTGAAAGGACATTTGAAAAAAAACCTACGAATCCCGATGTTTTGGGCGGCCTTCAGACTATTGTAGGTACTACTAATTATCCTTAGGAAAATCCTTGATCTTTGAAACTCCTGGTTTGGAACCGGAATTGAGAGAAAGTCCTCTGAGGATGAATCCCATCTCTTTTCAGCGAAACTTTGGTAAATGAAATCAGAATTATTATTATTATTATTATTATTATTATTATTATTATTATTATTATTGGCTCACATGGAGCTTTCACACAAGTCAGCAAACGATCTGATTGGAGACCTGTGGTGTTCTCTGGAAGCTGAGTGACAACAAGTCTCCCCAGACGTCCAGCTCTCTCCTCCTCCTTCGATAGCATTTGCAAATAAATTTGCATCATCGCAACAGCCTCTTACCATTGAGTTCTCGCTGGCAGTGGCCATTGGTTTATACTGGAATTTGAGTGGCACTACACCTCCGCAAGATCCCAGTTCTCTTCGCACTTGTCGAGCAGAGGTCTGGCCAGTACTCCCTCCTCAGTCTTTCCATCCTCCTTGACCCTTCTCAGCTCTTTGGTATCACTTTATTTTTTTGGGGGGAGACGGTGGTGAAATAAGCGAGAGATGCATGATGGGGGTGTAGAACATTTAAATCTGCAGCATTTGGTGTTCTTCATTCCCTGTAACGCTTCTTCGTTATATTGTCTTGTGTTATTCTCCACATTCAAGAGTTTTCCTTAATATTTCAGGCGTTATCGTTAGGCGTTGTATTTTTGCAGCTATTCCTCTGATTCCAATTTCTGCCATTCTTTTTTCCAGGTTTTTCGGGATTGTTTCTAGTGCTCTCACTATCATCGATACTATTTTGATTTTCTTCATCATCCAAATCCCTTTTAACTCTCTGGCTAGTTCTGTGTATTTGTTTCGTTTCACTTTTTCTTTCATACTCACCCTGTGGTCAGTTGGGACAGCAAAGTCTACGATTTATTAGGATTTCTCTTTCTTGTTAATTATTACGACATCTGGTCTTCTTGCTTGGATGGGTTTATCCATCTGTATGTCCATGTCCCATAGGATTATTATTATTATTATTATTATTATTATTATTATTATTATTGCATAGTAGTCTCAACTTTTGGATGTTTTTAGTTAGATTTTTTCCTTGGGCAATTCCTTTAACTTTACACATCCATATACATAACACTTTCACCGTTCCTAACAGGCATCAATTGAAATGGATCGCTCTCGTCTAGGGAAAGCTCCATGATTTGATAGCTTCTGGGCTTGACCTTTACTCCTGACCTGAAATGGAACACGTACATCAAGTCAGTTGCCAAGGTCGCTGGAAAAATGGTAGGATCTTTCTACCGCTCCAGAACATATCTCCCTGTTGATGGAATTCTCTAAATATATAAAATATAAAAGCCAAGTACGTCCAAGGATGGAGTACTGCTGCCACATCTGAGCAGGAGCTGCTAAAAACACTCTATCCTGCCTTGACACAGTACAAAGTAGGCTTCCTGGCTTAGTGGGAGTGCCCTTTTCTCTTTCCTGCGAGCCTGTCTTTGTTTTATCGTTACTTCCATCGCAAGTGCTCGTCTGAGCTCCAATCTCTGGCCCCCCCCCCTCGCCAATCTTTCACAAAAAACACCCGTCTAGCTGAAACCACTGTCAATAATTTTCCCCACTCTTTATCTGTGCCAAAACCAAAACGCATATTCCATGAACAAAGCTTCTTTCTTAGAAGTGCACGCCTTTGGACCTCTGTTCTGTTTACCTGTTTCCCACCTGACTACAACCTGAATGTCTTCAAGTCCAACATAAACAAATTCCTGATGAAACGCCCCCTTAAGTAAGACACTTTATCAAATCTTCAATACTAACATAATGTACACGCAATAACCCTTACCCCCGAGCGGCTTCCGGGTCTTGATAAGTGGTGACCACCTTGTAAAAAAAAGGAAAACCTTTTGCAAATTTGAAAAAGAAATTGTCTCGTCAATCTGATTAAGTCATTTATGGTGGCTTTTCGTTTCAATTACAATGCCAATCACCTTGATTTATTTACATTTCCATAGTCTAATTAATTCTAATTTAAGGTCTCGATATTTATTTTTTTCATGTTATTTCTTTTGCACTCTGGTATCAAAAAGGCAGTTAGTGTCAATGATTGAGCAAACCCTCTTTAGAAAACTTATGTCAGCTTTGGAATGTTGAAGGACCTTATCGGTTTGCATGTTTAAGTTCCAAAAATGTTTAATATAGTTGTTTTGCTATTCTACTTCTGGCTTATGCTCTTATCACTTCTCATTCTGGTCTACTTCATAGAGTTCGTATACATTCACGCATTTGATCTGAGCGACTTGTCGAGTCTTCGTTTTTGTATTGATGTTGAGTTACTCTGGAGCATTCTAATATAATATGCGCTAATGTTTCTTCGTTTTTATTACACAAATATGCACATCGGTGATTCTCCAGTTTTGTCGATTTAGTGTTTGATGACCCTAGTGCGAGTAGTCTGTTCTTGGGCTGCCATTAAAGTGATTTCAGTAGATCTTTTAAGATCACTACTGACCAAACCATTCCTGCTTTCGTTATCTCTAAATTTTGTATTCTTGGAGAATACACTGCGTGGTTTCTTTCCAAATAATTACTCTTCTCTCTTGCAACCTATGACTTTTGTCCACCTCAGTTCATAAAGAAGAGTTTCATTACTTTCAGAAATATATTTAGTTAGACTTCTTCCTCTATATTTACAATATCTTCAACAGGTAGATACAATCGATTTACATATTTTTTCTTAGCAAAACGCCCAATTAATTTTAAGCATTTCATGTGCTTTTGCGTCCAAAGATTTTAATTCATTTAGTCTACCAACAGTATATCGAATAATAGATACAGACATTAATGGTGTATACTGCATTCGGACCGTGGAGGTGCGATTTAAAAATAATCCTATGACAGTGGCGTAGCAACTGCTTTTGCCATCCGGGGCGGTCGTATGATCCCTCCCTTGCCGGCATTTAATAACCTGTTAACTTTCAAAATTCCATAAAGATTTAGGAACTGCAATGAAGATTCTAATTTTAGACTGCTGCTATTAGCCCTAGACTTTCATTTTATTGCAGTACTCTTATACATATACAGTCGTTGCTAAAGAAAACCAAAGATTTTTCAAAACAAAAAGGTATTATTCAAATTATTGAAAAAATTTGTTGAATTAAATTAACTGGCCACATAAACAAGTAAATACAGACTGAATATGCAAACAAAGGCAACCAAATATTTTTCAAAGCAAAAACGTATAATTAAAATTCTAAAAAAAAATTGTTAAGTTAAATTAATTGGCTGCACAAACAAATATAATAATAAATTTAAATAAGAACATTTGAAGACCTGAAAATGTTATGACATGATAAAATCATTTTTATTTACTTTCTTTTGTTATTAAAGTCCGAATTTTCACCCAAAAATATGGCTTTATCAAAGAGAAAATAGTTCGATGTAGTTTTCTTTTCTTTTTCTTCATAACGTTGTTATTAAGAGGTCGAGCCTCTCGTAGAGAAAAACGTTTTGTATCGGTGCTGTTTGAAATCCGTGTGTGTAATCGCTCAGTTTTAGCGCGAAATTTAAAAAATGGAGACTCACACATTTTAGAAAATAGTTTTTTTATATAAATTTAAATGAAAAGATTTAAAAATCTGAAAATGTTATGAAATGATAAATTTTTATTTACTTTTCGTTATTGTTGTTAATAATGTTTCAACCCCCTTTAAAATAGTTTAAAAATATTTTAAATAAATTTATTTATAAATTGCAAATAATGCTATAAATTTATTTTTTGTGAGAGAATTGCCGCAAGGCATCACGTCGATTAAAAATTTACTAACAAACTTTTCGCGCTTTTATCAATAACTCTATCAAAATTTCCCCCTTTATGGAGAGGATCGCGAAGTCTGTAAGCCTTGTCTGGCTCCTTATTGATCGAAGGCAGTTCTTTATAAGCTTCAGCTTCGAGAAAAAGTCCCCACAGCTGGCAACGCTAATAGCTCGGGTAAGGAAAATGCGCAGCAAGATCACAATATTAAGGACAAAATCCTCAAGGTGGTATCTGTATGAAGTTCAAAAGTTCAAGAGATCCATTGCAATGACAACTTCCAATAATTTTTGTCATAACATTTACAGCGTCTACTTGACAACTCCATCTAGTTTCCACGGCCCACTTGATACTTAGACTAGTCAACTGAATCAAGACGGCCCAGCGATGTGTAGATGCAGAAAATAACGAGAATAATCGATCCAGTGTTTCAAAAAATGTTACAGGTTGAACCACCATAGAAACTGCATATACACAAGTCAGATTTAGTGAATGGTTTGTGCATGGCACAAATAAAGCTTTTGAGTTGGTTTTGTGAAATGCCTAGCCAATACAGTTATCAATATGAATCCCATCGTTCTCCAGTTCTGTCAAAATCAGTTAAAAAATTTCCTCCGCTTTTTACTCTTTTTCTCGATGAAATGGAGAAACGACTCCACCTTCATTTCATTTTCGTCAATTTTTACGTAGCCCAATACCTCACTCATCTGGCCCTTGTGTGATACAGCAGGAGTGCTATAAAAATTATGCATAAATACTTGCTTTCCTTGATCTGATCGATGATTTTCTTTCTCACCTGCTTTGCCAAAATGCTCACAAATTCATTTTGAATTTCTGGTAACAGAGAAGAAGTAGCGATTTTCTTTCCCAGATTAACTTTCACCAAATGTTCATGGAGAACAAAGTCATACTTAGCCAATAAATTCACCAATTCTAAAAAATTCCCTTTTTTTGCTTGACCTTTTTTATCATCATGGATAACTTTTCGGTGACCTCGTAGTGCCAGGTTCTGTTTGGCGAGAAACCTAATGATGTCCAGCAATCTAACTAGTTTCCTTCTCAATAAGATTTTGCTCTGCTTTGTCAATTACTTTTCTTTCAGCAAGTCGGATCTCTAGCTCCTTCACGTTGAGGAACGCCTGAGCATGAGATTTGCTTGCTTCGTGTTCATATACTTTTGGATTTAATTGCCACAAATTCATAATACCCATATCAGCATAAAAACTCGACAGTCCAGTTGAAAACAGTCTGCAACAGAAGCAAAATAAGGCTTCTCTGGAAGGCGAATGCACTATCCATGTTCACAAACTTTTCTCACTATTCCGCAAAACCCGATAGAATAATTTTTTTTTAGCTTTCTGACGTCGTCCTTTGTTTTCGTTTCTGGTCGCGCTACTTCCTTGAATTCATGATCGAGATGCTTCACAGCAACAGATCCCTACCGGAAAAGCATACCGCGAATTTCATGGTTAATCGCAACAGGTTATAGACCAACATCTGTAAAATCGGTTGGAATGTATATTTTCGCACCAACTAGTGATTGCCTTTCCAATTCTTCGGCTTTACGCGCAGTATCATCATTGACAGTTTTTGATGTATCAACGCTGTCAATGTCAACTTCCGAAGTAAAAATATCAACGTTAGCAATATCAACTTTATCTTCGATCTCAGCATGATTTTCCTCTTTCGTTTCTACCATTCCGACTGTAGAAGTCTTTTCGACGAATTTCAATAGCGCGCACTTATTCTTTTTTGCTTCCTCTTTTGTTTTTCGCTTTTTACGGAATGCCGCGCCGCTCTCCTTCATTCTCTTCATTACAGTACCTTCTTGGAAGATTCAGGCAAATATTCTGAAAAAATTAAAAATACCATTTAAAAAGAATAGCACAGTATATCTCTGCATAAGCACCTTCTTGTATTGTTCCGTACTAGTACCACAAAAGGTGAGATATCCCCCACCCTAAATCAGTTTTCTGAGATACCTATCCCTAAAATATATATATATACAGAGAGAGAGAGAGAGAGAGAGAGAGAGAGAGAGAGAGAGAGAGAGAGAGAGAGAGAGAGAGAGAGAGACTCGTTGCTACTCCATCAGAAAAGAAACTTACGAGGAACGAGTTTTTCATTTTATTTTCTATTTTAAATGTTATATATTTGTTTTTGGGCCATTTTTCCATTTGTTGAGTATTTTATTTTTAATTTTTGCGCGATTCAGTCTTCAAAAATGTGCGCGAAAACAAATCAGAAAACGAGGCTACTCGCTGCTTCCCCACTTCCATCTTGAATTGTTACAACTCGTAAAAAGTTAATATTTGAGATGAAATAAAGAGCGTTTAGAACTACATTAAAACACCAATAAATGATTCATGTAGGCCGCAAGGTAACTTTTATAACCAACGGTAACATGTATTTGGTGTATATTTTATTTTTTTTAATAATATTTGGAATCTCTGTGTATTATAAAACAGACCACAAAGTAATTAAAATAATTAAATACTTTTTAAAGTATTTCCTTACTTATCAAAATATTATAAAAAATACAATGGGCAATCTTGACTAAAGGCGTACGCAAGGTGGCGGCTGTGAATGGATGTAAAAATAGAAAGGAACGCAAATTTTAACGAAACAAAATTAGCGAGTCGACTGTACAGCCTAGCAAGAAGCAACAACAACAACAGCAACAACAACAACAACAACAACAACTCGACTGTTAATAATAAGTGTTTTAGTTTTTTAAAGACTGTGTACTTGTTATAAATATGTTAATAATGAAATGAAAGAACTAAGAAATATTTTTTGTTTCAACTCGACTGTAGTTTCACATAACATTTTGATAAACAAAATACACCGTAAGAATTGAATTGCATCTTCCTTTTTCTGCATAATTACCAAAATAAAACAATGAAAGAAAAAACTAAGAATTTTTTTTTCAGATAGGAATGTAGTTTCACGTAACAATTTCATAAACAAAAGATACTGTCAAAGTTGAATTTCATGGTCCTTTTTCTGCATAATTACCAAAACAAACAATAAAATGAAAATAAAACAAAAACAATAAAAATGAAATAACTAAAAAACAATGTAATCTTCCAGAATAGCAAACAAAATAATTTTAATGTCATTTTTAAAGTTAAAAATAAAAGTAGTGTAAAAATGTTGATTAATGAATTAAAACACAAAAAGTTATCTCGTTAGATAAAAAAAAAGTAACTGAGCTTGCGTTTGGTAACATTTGTTTTTGTTTATTTATTATTTCACCCATTTTTTTAGGGGGGGGTGAAAAAGTGTCCAATTTTCCGTTGCATTATTTAATCCTCAGTGAAAGTACTTTTCTTGATAAAAATGTTTTGTTTAATTTTTCAACATTTTTCGGAACATATAAATCAATTGCTTTCTTTGAAAAGTTATTTAGAGATTTTATGCAAATTAAAAAAAGTTGTATTACAAGTAAAATAAATTTACATAATATTTTGATGTTATTATAATTTTAGTTTTAGTGATAATTTAAAAACAATAAATATTTATCGTTGGTACCAATGATGAAAAATTAAGTTAAAAATTTAAAAGAATCAGTTTAGTAAACGGAAAATAGGAACACATTTTCCTATTCTAATACCTTCAAAAGTTCTGATCCTTTTACAAACTTAAAGACTCATTTTGATCTAAAATTTTAGATTTTTTTGTTAGCTTTTATTTATTTTTATTTGTTTATTTATTTATTTATTTATTTTCAATTTTCCATTTTACCCTTTCAAAATGCCGCCCTCCTGACACGTGCTACCCGGGGCGGACCATCCCCGCCCTTTTGCTACGCCACTGCCCTATGATTTTCTGTTGTACTCGGCTGTAACTTGGATTTTCATTTCCATGTTCTTAATCCTATCGGTTTCCAGTATCCGCACATATTTATAGCCTCTCTCATTCTGAAGATTCGTTTCTAAGTAGATGCAATCAATCTACATCTCCTTTCTTAGCAATATACAATATAAATTTTAAGCATTTTATGTGTTTTTGCATCTAAACATTTTAATTAATTTCCATTCCAGTCAGATATTATTATCTATATAATATTATGCTTGTCGCTTCGACTATTATCATGGTGACCATCCCTTAAAAGGAAAGTGTAATGTTCCAAATGGCTAATGAACATGGCTAATAAAACAACAAAAAATAGTGTCGCTGAAGATAAAACCTAGCAACATTCTGATTGGATGATGAAAACCCTAGCCATATACTGATTGGATAAAAGAAATTTGGCTTACCAATAAAAGCTTTAAAAAAAGCTCGGTTTTATCTTTCTGTTCAAATGGGTTAATTTTGTGATTTAAAATTTTATAAAAAAATATAGAAAAAACTCAAATTGTTTATAGGAGTAATCTCTTGTGTAAATTTTAAATGAATATAATAGAGTTTTTTTTTTAATTTAGAATTACTATTTGTTGTAAATACAATTAAATTTGAAGAAAAAATCATTTGTATGTTACATGATACTCATGAATCTATGTTAACATAGATGCATGAGTATCATCTGTTTTATTTCGAATTATTTACTCAAGAACCAAATTTAATAGAATATTTTTTTAAATTCGTAATGATGGTCTTTGCTTCTTTTTTATTTTTTACCTATTTCATAGTGATATAAATTAAAAATAATTAAATTAAAACAAAAATCTTTTTCTTATTTCGAATTATTTAATCAAGTAAAAATTTCATTTATTATTAGATTACTAAAGTAAAAAGACAACTTTTTTTAGAGGGGGGTGAAGCTGATAATTAGGCCCTAAAAATTAATCCATAAAAAGCTGGCAAGACTTGAGACGAGGTGCAATGTACTCTCGAGCTCTATTTCACATAAAAAGAACCAAATTTTCTAATCGCCGTTATGTTCCTATTTATTTGGCTCCTCAAGAGGGCAGAGTTAAATACAAGGCTAGTTTTTAATGTGGGGGAAATCCAGCTCCCAAAAACGGGCTCTCCAGATAGGAACAAAAATTAAAATTGCCTCAGTTTAGAAGGTTTTGTCCTCCACTGACCGAGGTCAGAAAATAAGAAATCTAGTATCGGAACAGATACTACACTATGATCTTGCCTAATGCCAACAGTATATAAACAAGGATATCGGTCAGAAGTTCTTTTTCAAAAATATAAACAGAACTTAAAAAATACTTTATTTTAAACAAAATATATAGAACTTTCTTTTTATTTTAAACAATATCAATAGAACCTTTTATTATTGTAGATAAACAATATAAAGTTTCTTTTTTAATTTTTAATTTTAGACAATATAAATAGAACTTCCCCTAATGACCGATTATTAATATCGTGTTTATTGAAAACTAGCAGTTCAGCCCGGCTTTGCTCTGGCCCTATATACTGTGCATAACTTTATGTGCATATATATATATATATATATATATATATATATATATATATATATATATATATATATATATATATATATATATATTAAAAAGTTTGACCCATGTTCAGGAAACCTACATCTAAAGTTTCAAATCCTTAGATCCAAAATTAACCGAATAATTTGCTAGAGACCGCAAAGGTAAAATCTTTTGAACTTTGACCACTTGGCAGCTAAATTTTCGGCAAAAAAAACGATTAAAACGCTTACCCTATGTCTAAATATACTTTATGTAAAATTACAAATGTTTAGACTATAAATTAGCTGAATAATTTGATGGAAACCGCAGTGGTCAATTTTTTTAAACTTCGACCCCAATTTTGATCCCTTAACATTTATTGTTTTGAGTTCAAATCAAATTAAAATGTTTGATCCATGTCCAAGTAATCTACATCTACAATTTCAAGTGTTTCGACCCAAAATTGGCGGAGGCGTTTGTGAGTTTTCAAAGGTCAAATCGTTGAACTTTGGCCCCTTGACAATCAAATTTTTGGCCAAAAACCGATTAAAAAGAGTTTTCCAAGTTTAAATACCCCTTATGTTATGTAGAGTCTGTAGACTGAAAATTGACAGAGTAGTTTGGCAGGGAATTGTACACACAAAGAATCATGTGTTTTTTTTTTAAATAAACGATTTAAGTTGAAATTTAATTATACACGTGTATTCTCTTTTTTAGTTTGTATTTTGTTAGTGCCTCGAGTTCTTTTTTCAAGCGAAAGTATAACAGAGTCAAGGATTTTGGAGCCGTCGAACGTGACTCGAACCTGTGTAATATTAACAGAATGGACAGCACGGATTGGGAAAGATTTTTCCTGACAATTAATTCGTGGATCCTACCAGGAAAGCTAATTATTTTGGATGGATGGGCAGTTTATAAACGTCTGAACCATTTCGATTATGGAAAATATCAACATGACGAAATTATTGACCCGTTTGACCCCTTGACACACACGCAAACCCATAGAAGCTTTATGGTCCCATTGTAAAAAAAAAAACAAACAAAAAAACAAAAACAAAAAAAAAACATAAACAAATAAGGACAGTTGGAAACAGAAACTTTGGAAATACATATTATGGAATTCATGTGGCAAAGAAGAGAAAAGGGGACATCTTTCCCCGCATAATCAAAAGCATTCGTGAACGATAGTTGTTTACAAAAATCTGTTTATATCGTTTAAAATTTTAAAAGTTTATAATAAAGTTTTACTTGGTTTCCACCTTAACATTTTCCTTTGAAATAATAACTTTTAAAGGCTTTCGGAGATGCCGAAAACGAATATCGCATTTAAATGTACTAGTTTTCCGGATATTAAGCAATATAATTTCTTATGTGTAAAGTGCTGGCCATAGTTGTACGAGCAAGCGCGCATATTTTTAGTGTAGAACAATGGCCACCACTTTTAAGATAAATTATATTGTTTACTATCCTGTAAACTACTTATTTGCGGAAACTTTAAAAGCGATATTCGTTTTCAACATACCCGAAAACCCGTGGAGTCATCAATTTAAAGAAAAATGGTCAGGTGGAAACCAAGGAAAATTTTACCGTTTGAAATTATAAAAAAGTTCTATTTATATTGTTTAAAATTAAAAATAAATATTATAAAATGTTCTGCTTATATTATTTTAAAATTAAACAATAAAGGTTTATATTATTAAATATTATAAAAAGTTTTATTGATATTGTTTAAAATTTAAAACAGTTCCGTATATATTCTTTAAAATAAATAAAAAAGTGTTTATTCTTAAAAAAAAAACTGTAAGTTCTGCGTATTTAAAACTGTTAACTTCTGAAATACCAATATCATTGTTTATATATTGTTGGCATAGTAACATAGCGGCGAGGATCAAAGTGTAATATCTGTTCTGATACTGCAATTAGATATTTTGTTCTCGGTTAGTGAAGGAGAATTCTTCATTACTGAGACAATCTTTATTTTTGTTCTTTTCTCCGCATTAAAAAACGACCATGGTGTCTAACTCTGCCCTCGTGGGAAGGCAAAGTAAATAGTAACATAACGGTGATTAGAAAATTATGTTCGTTTTATGGGATAGCGAGATCGAGAATATTTTGCCACCTAATCTCCAGTCTGATGAATAAAAATTAAAATTATTATTTGTTAAGGAAATTGGTCCCATCTCTAAATTCCACAATTTACTTCTTTTTTTTTCTTTTTTCACTTTTTTTTTATTTTATCGATTACAAACTTAATTTCCAGATAAAAAAATTGAAAAGAAATTTTTTTAATGAATTTTATCAACGGAGATAAGTTTTAAATTATACGTTCTACTAAATTGAACATGTACTTTGTGACCATCACCGAGAAAAATATTGCGACTCAATGAGATTAACGTGAAAAAAAGTGTAAATTGTGGAATTTAGAGATGGAGTCAATTTCCTAAACGCCTGCGGTTTATTGTGTGACCTTAAAAACGGACCCGTAATAAGTATTTATTTCCAATGTTTTTTTTTGTTTTTTTTTAAGTTTAACTTATTTCAAATTGATATAAATTATAACATATAGACCCCCCCCTTTGCCAGTTTTTCTGCTTCTTACTTCTTCGGCAAGAGAAAATCACACATGGCGCAAAATCGTCTCACTATATATTGAGCCGGTATCCTCAGTTCTGTTAACAACTCCAATCTTCTTTACTTTGGTACTCCAGTGAGTCTTTTACTTTTCCCGTCTGAGATCACCAATGCCACTGGTCTTTCAAGTGTCTTGATATTAGCTTTATTTGCTTCCCTTCGGTATATTGCCGGTAGATGTTATCAAACAAATCCTTGTAGTATTTGGGGGACTTCTTCGCCTGTGGCCCCTAGTTCGCTGTTGGTATTGATTCCTCCTCTTTTCAGGGGCTGTCTTTTCTAGACGTCTTTTAGGTTTCTTATATCGGGGAGTCTTATTGCGAGAGCTGAATAATCCTACTTTTGTTATTTGTCTTGCTCTACTCTCTGTGACATTCCCAATATAGGCTTTCAAATGCTAATTGATCTAACGATCTGGCTTTCTTAATACTTTCTTTTGGCTTTTCTGGGTTGTTCGCGACCAAATTTCCCCAGTTGTTTTTCTTTTCTCCCTCTTCTATCACCCACCACGGTTTCCTTCTCGTTCTTGCTTTACTTGTCGTGGCATCGTAGAGTTTTGTGTTAGTATAGTTGATTCGGTAGCTGATGTGTTCGCCTCTGTCTCCGTCAACACAGTATATAGTTTGGATGTAGACGTTTCGTTCTTGCTCTCTAGTGTGTTCGTAATATAACTATTATTTTTAAAGGATTGTATGTATGGATGCCATATAGTAAGTCACATTAATGAATTGAGTTCTATTATTCCTTAATTCTTTAATTTCGGCATAGGATGTCTAGTTGTGAATATGAATATTCTGTTCATCATCGCCTCCTTCCCTCCTGTTACATGTCGCCAAGGGTCCTCGTTAGACGTAGATAGTGATGGAGTACGCTTAAGTAACAACTAATAATTAAGTAACAACTAATTAATGTACACTATATATAATTGTATGAACTGATATGATGTAATATCTATCAATAACTATAATGCAATTGAAATGTTTTATTTAATCCAAGCTATGGTATTCATAAGAATTAGTATAGGCACTACATTTTATTGTCAATGTAGAAGGTATGGTGTACTTTTTATATGTATTATCCTCAGACGTCTGCTCAAATGTAATGTAATACGCAGACGTCGTTGTAACGTTACGTGGCGTTCCACTCTACTTTGTTGAAATAAAACTAGAAATAAATAAATAAAAATTCGGATCGAAATTTTTTTCTTTCCTTTTTTTTTTAAACTCAATTCGTTAAATACCGTTTTATATTTTCCCGTCTCGACATCAGCTTAAAAGCCTTCTGCTCCACTAGAGAGCCATTTTCTGTACGTCCATCTTTTTCGACAGTACTCTTTGTTCACCCTTCATTTTACACGCCGCCTCCTTTTTTATTGTTGACCATGTGGTGTCCTTTTTTTTTCCTTTTTCTTTTCGTGCCAGGTCGTGCACATTTTCTAATTTGCATACGTGTTCAAATGCTGCTCCCGCTGCTAATACAATCACTTGCCATCTATCCTTCGGCTGCTGCTGATATTTTCGTACGCAATCATATACGCTATGTTACAAATATACTCAGTCATGGATATGTGAGCGACTACATGAAAGTTAACTAATTAGCACATTCTTTTGAAAAACACGCGTTAATAAATTGCTTATTCATTTTTTATGTTTTTTTATTTGATGATTGATTTCATTTCACTATCACGATGAATTTCTACATTCAGCATAATTGCGTAGAATTAAAGATGAAGACATTCTAGCACACGGATATATATATATATAATTATATATATATATATATATATATATATATATATATATATATATATATATATATATATATATATATGCGTGTGTGTTCATAAGTGACCTGGTTGGTGTGTGCACGAAAAGTTTCTATCAAACTCTTCCCTTACATTAGATCTACAGTGTTGAAATTTGATATGTAGATTATTTGGACCTGTAGCACATTTTCGATTTAATTTTTACCCGGAAAATATTGCTGCTAAGGGAATAAAATTGAAAAGAAACAGTTGACCATAGCAAGATTAGTCAATTAAAACTGTTTACATGTACAAATTTACTTTAGTAGTCTGCTAGTATACATATTAATCATTATATAATAAGACTATAATTTGTATACTTATTACCAACAACTTGTTTTAATTGTGGATAGATTTTGTTTGTGAGCAGTTGAAGATTTTGATTGCTGCTGTTGTTTTTATTCTTGTTTTTGTGTTTTTTTTTGTTGCTGTTCTTTTAATTGTTTTATTGTAAAATATGTTTATTCCATTCGTTATTATTTTAACCCTTTTCTTTTTAATTGGTCTATTGTACGAATTTATATTGTTAGGAAAACACACTTCTTTTAAATATGATAATTTTTTACTCCTGCTAAAAAGCTCCATCTTTAAAACTAACTTAATTGTGGTCTTAAACATTATAGAAATATGTTTACTATTGAGAATGAATGTTAGCTTTTGCAAATATTTTTTCATAATCGCGAGATGCTCGTAAATTTAATTTGATCAAGTAAAGATTAGATACCTCGTAGCAGACGGCAAAAATAAGCGAACACTTCAAGGGGCACCGTTTGTTCGACCTTGACATTGCCGTTAGGTGTTTTTAAACTTGTAAACAGGTCAAATAGCAGACATATTCGAATGTTCACGAGCAAGATTTTTTAAAAATATATTTAAAAAAACTTTTAAAGATTTAAAAGTAAAAATATATATTTACAAAACATTTTCTTTAATATTAAATATTTACAAAACTTTTAAGGATAAAAAAACCAACTTTTTTCTATTTACGCAAAACTTTTTAATGTAAGTAATAAAACGAACGTATTTAAACAAAATATATTTAAATAAATGGGTGTCTTTCTGAGTACGTTCTTTTTATATATTTACAGAACTTTTAATAAAACTAATAATAATAATAATTATAATTATAATAAAAATGAAAAAATAAAATGAATGACCTATATTAATTGCAAAACATTGGAAACTGAAATTTTTGGACGCTAAACTTACTTTCACTTAATTTGCCTTTATAGAGAAGTTAGCAAATAGCAAGGTTTTTTGTTTTTTTTAAATAAAAATAAAAACTACAAAAAGATTTGTATCTTGTGATGCTACACTTCATCTTTATAAAAATAAAAGTTATAAAAGATAAGTGAATAAAATATATTTTTAAAAATCTCGATTGTTTATACTTGTGATTTTACTATGCACAAAATTGCCTCGGTCTAGAAGGATTTCTCCTCCACTGACCACCTACATACATCGCACTTTAAATAAATATTGAATTGTATAAAAAACACACGAAGAAAGATTAACACACACGCACACACACACACACACACACACACACACACACACACACACTGTACATAAAAAATTAATCTTGATCGCAAAAATCCGAACAAGTCGGTTATTTTATATTTGTTTCTGCCATAAAAAGTTTGGTTATAATAATTTTATTTCAATTTTTTTTCTTAATTATGTATTTTTTCATTGATATCATCCGAAATTCTCAGTTATAACCTCGGTTTATTTATTTATTTGGTATTATTTTACGACCCGCTCCAGCGTAGTATAAACACCCCAACAACCACCCCATGTTAAGAACGGCTTTCGGAATAAACACCTCCAAACCCCCACATGTTAAGAACGGCTTTTGAGGTTAGAGGTGTTTTTCCGAAAGTCGTTCTTAACATAGGGAGGTTTGAGTGTTTATAATATGCCTGGGCAGGTCGTAAAAAATTACCATTTATTTATATTATTATAATTATTATTATTATTAGTTGTATTAAAAGTTCTGTAAATATATAAAAAGAACGTACTCAGAAAGACACCCATTTATTTAAATATATTTTGTTTAAATACGTTAGTTTTATTACTTACATTAAAAAGTTTTGTGTAAATAGAAATAGTTTTTTTAATCCTTAAACTTTTGTAAATATTTTATATTAAAGAAAATGTTTTGTAAATATATATTTTTACTTTTAAATCTTTAAAAGTTTTGTAAATATATTTAAAAAAAATCTTGCTCGCGAACATTCGAATATGTCTGCTATTTGATCTGTTTACAAGTTTAGAAACACCTAACGACAATGTCAAGGTCGATCAAACGGTGCCCCTTGAATTGTTCGCTTATTTTTGTCGTCTGTTACGAGGTATCTAATCTTTACTTGATCCATTTAATTGAATTTTAATTGCATGAAAACTACGAATTTAATACACCAATTTTAAAAGTATATATATATATATATATATATATATATATATATATATATATATATATAATTAAATGAAGATTTCGACACTAAAGAAACATGTATATCCATGTCCCATAGGATCTTATGACTTTCATTTTCCAGCAATGCTGCCGTTTGTGTTTGTACCATTTGTCTGTGTGTTTAAAATGCAATTGTTTGCATAATTGCCAATGTACTGTCTTCTCCACATGATCGTGTCTATTTTTATACTCTTTTTGATCTAGTTTGCTGCATTCACTTATGCGGTTTATTTTTTCGTCTCTGTGTTCGCAGAGTCTGCATTTGCTGTTTTCTTGTGTCTTACGGATCCTTGCTTTGATCTGATTTGTTCTCATTGTGTTATCTTGTGCTGCTGTTATTAGTGATCCAGTTTCCCTCTTAAGGCTTCCTTTTTGTAGCCATTTCCAAGTGTTTTTGTTAGTCTCCTCTTTTGTAATCCTTATGAATCGTCCATGTAGCTGTTTCTGTTCCTATTTTTCTTTTCTTGTCTTATTCCTCGCCTCGTTTTCTATCTTGATTGTTTCTTCCTAGTCTCTTGATGGAGTTATTATTATTATTATTATTATTATTATTATTATTATTATTATTATTATTATTATTATTATTATTATTATTATTATTATTTGTATTCGTACTCACGCGGAGGTCTCACACAGGTCATTATCAGAGATAACGCACAGATAATAACCAGTGGTATTTCCTGGACTCTTGGTGACAACAAGTCTTCCTAGATATCTAGTACTCTCAACCACTTCTGATAACCTTTGCAAATAACTTGACCTTATCGCAATAGTCGCTTACGATTTATTTCTCGCTGGCAATGACCATTTTTATTATTATTTATATTATATCAATACAGGAATTTTGAATTTAAATTACTTCGTTTTATATTATGTATTTTCTTTTGAAAGATATGTGAAGACAAATTAAAATAAAATTCGGGAGCAGTAAAAACGAAAACATTGTCTGAAAAAAACAACATATTCCTTAATTTTCGAGGTTATAATATATATAAAATACAAGTTAGAATCGTATTTCTTGCCAAATTTTTTTTAAAAAATGGGATAAAAATTCGAACAACAATTCTTGAAAACAAAAAGACAAGAAAATGATTAAACAAAATGATTTTATAAGTCAAGTAAAAGATTTAATTTGAAATTTATCAATTTTCAAAGTGCACTTTTATAAATTTTACAAAGTAAAATATAAAAATAATTTAAATTTAATCTAAAAATTATCTTGGATTTATTTTATGTTGTGCACATTTTTTTGGACTTTGAAAATACTAAATCTATCTATCATTTAGCAATTAATGATATAAACATATACTTTTCAACTAAAATGTTTTATAAAAGTGTTTTACCATTTTTCATGCCTTGAAAGAAATCACCTAACTTGTATCTCATTTTTAAGATCATATTTAATGTTTATTTTTACATTTTCACCCTAAACAAGGCATGTTGCCACTTTGATGTAGGAGGCTACTATCAGAGAATAAGCTACAGGGGTACTATGTAGGGAGTTGGGCAGCAAGATGTCTGTTGACATTTTTAAATTAAAATAATAATGGAACATTCTTTTGCATGTCTGTAGCAAGTTGGAATTATTTTTGTTTCAATATTCGGTGCTAATGCAGAATAGGTACAAAACACTCTCCCATCCCCATGTTAAGAATGACTTTTTGACTTTTTAAATAATAACGTTATTATTTCAGCACGGATCACTCTCTGCATGAGTACCCAATATTCTACATGAGTGAAAAAGTAAAAAAATTTTAAAGATAAAAGAATGATTAAAATTTGATATAAAACCTAAAAAGAAAAACACATACAATTATATCTACTCTTCTGTCTTTTCACCTCTTCTTTAATTCTATTTCTCCTGGGTTATCTCTAGTTCCTTACTCTCTCTCTCTCTCTCTCTCTCTCTCTCTCTAAGCTTTCATATATATTCTATGTATATTAATGTGCACTGCTCAATTCAATATTAGCCTTAATAAGAGTAAAATTATACGATAACACATAGCAACTATATTTACAGTATTGAGTAGATTTGGATTTAAGTAAGCAGTGAAAAAAACATTTAACTGAGGAAGCTTTCATAGAAATGATGAAAGTACTAAACAAAACTACTAAAACCAAGTTTCTACCCCCTATAATAGAAACTATATTTTAAAGTGAGCACTGAAAAAATAAAGAAATTCAGGAGGCCTCCAGATTGCTACCAAAAGCACTAAATAAAAGTAAGGAAGCCTCCAGAGCACTACTACAATTAAGTTTTATGTTCTCTTACAAAATAATTTTTTTTAAATGATCAGTAAAAAAAAAACTTAGGAGGCCTCCAGAACGCAACTGAAAACACTAATGAAAATTAAGGAGGCATCCAGTGTGCTACTAAAATAATTTGAAATACTTTATTTTTATTTAAAAGCAAAACTACTCGGTGATTTTATGTGATTGTTTGTTGTACGGAGTTTTCACTCCGTTACGCGTAAGATTTTTTTTTTTAAGGATAGAAGTAACTCATTTATTTTTTTTTTAAATAAAACTATTCCGTAGTTTTACTTAATGTTTTGTTTTACAGAATTTTCTTTCCGTCATGGATAAAATTTTTCTTGCTTTGATAGAATTCCATACAAGTATCTTATTTCTTATATATATATATATATATATATATATATATATATATATATATATATATATATATATATATATATATATATAAACTGTCCTCGTCTATGTGTCTGTGAGGAACGATTTTTACCAAACTACTCTATCAATTTTTGGTCTACGAACTTGAAAAATGATATATATGAGATTTAGAACCGAATAATAAATTCGATTCTGTTAAAATAGCTACAATGAGTCAAAATTGAAAAATATTGGAACTTGTATACGGAACGTATACTATCTAGGCATGCGCAAATATACGGTAAAGTCGGTTAATTTGAAAGTTTTCTCATCCATCTGTAGTTAGTTCATATGGTAACGAATAAGCCTGGAGAAATAAATGTTTTAGTTT
This sequence comes from Euprymna scolopes, assembly GCF_053919585.1. Lineage (NCBI taxonomy): Eukaryota > Metazoa > Mollusca > Cephalopoda > Sepiida > Sepiolidae > Euprymna > Euprymna scolopes. The sequence goes on from NC_136500.1 coordinate 14,848,101, forward strand.
CAATTCCCGTTGGTGACACCTTAGTCCTAGTTAAATAGAAAAAAAGTTTTTAGTCAGAAGTATATATTGGGTACAATATAATAATCAATCAAGTATTGGCTTTGTAATAATAAACGTTAAATGTGAATAAAATAAATATCATATTTAAGCGAATTTTACGACTGGGAAACACCATGGTCCTGCTGGTTTATATAGAAAAGTGACCTTGTCTGTCTTTCTCTGTCTATGGCTGAACGGTCTCTACTCAGCTACTCAGTTGATTTTTGGTTTACCGATTTGAAACTTAATATAATTATAGGATTTGGACATATAGAACATATTCAGTTTGTTTTTTAGCCGGTAAAAATAGCCGCTAAGGGGTCAGTATTTAAAAAATTATTATTTGGCAGGCGTAAATCGACTAAATGTGTTACTTCTACGCATGATCAAATATATATTTCTACATTACAGATGGTTGATTTTCAAAGCTTTCTCATCCATCTATGATTAGCTCAGACGTTAACAAATAAGGCTGGAACGCTAAATGTTATATATATTTTACTTTTTAAATCACTACTATATACCGGCACAATATAATAATCAATAGATAATTGGCTCTATTATAATTAATACAAAATTTGCATGAATTAAAGTATCATATTTAAGTGTATTTTATGTCAAGGCAACGCCGTGACGCATGCTAGATTAAAAATAAAACCATATGATGATATTACGTGATGTTTTGTTGTACGACCTTTTCTTTCCATCACAGATAAGCTTTATTTGTTTCGTTTTCTTTTCAGATGGGTAGGAATCTGTACAAGTACCGTATTTCTTTTTAAAATAAAACTACCTGATTATTTTACATGCTTTTTGTTGTTGTTGTACAACATTTTTCTTTCTGTTACGGGCAAAATCTTGCTCGTTTTTTCATAGGGAAGGGTTCAGTACGCAATATCTTGTCTCTTTATAAAAAATAAAATTACTCGATGATTTTACGTGATTTATTGTTGTACGACTTTTTTGCGGTGTCACTTAAGATCTTATTTGTTTTTCATATAAGTATAATTCTGCGCAAGTATCTTATGTTCTTATTTAAGACTAATTCACCTTGCCTTTGCGTTGTACACTACATTTATTTGTAAGCAAAACACTTTAAAATAACAAAAAATTATCCATTTAAATAGAGAAGTAATTTATCTTGCCTTTGACACGTAAGTCAGTATAATGTTTTCATTCGAATGAGTTAGTTTAAAAATCCCCAATCTACACAAGGCGGCCTATAGCACTAATAAAACAAGTTTCTACCCCAGCTATTTATTAGCATTAAACTATGTCCTCAAATAACGTAACAAACAAACCTATCGTAACAAGCAGACATATAGTTTTATCATTAGTATAGATGGTTTTTGTTCACTTTCTATTGGTATACTCTCTCATTATATATATATATATATATATATATATATATATATATATATATATATATATATATATTTCTCCCCTACTTGTAACTATGCGACAACCTCATTGTATGTAATGTTTTTAAAATTTCCAAACAAAATGCATTTTTTTAATTTCAAAATTTTGAAATCCTATAAAAAGAAAAGTGTTTAGAATGAAATAAGGAACAGATTTTTATATAGGTTTAATTAACTAATATTCAGTACATAATGAGAAAAAACGAGATAAAAATTAAAACAACCAAAAACAAGAGATATGTAAAAGACAGTCAATTATGTCCCTGCAAAGCTAAATCACGTATTAGATTAGACAAAGAGAAGTAGTAGAAAACATTTTGTGAATTATCGCTTTCTGTGCGAGGACAATTTAGATGGTTGAACTCCTACATTATATTTACGCATACATCTAGATTTACTTATGACAATCATCTTATTATTTGTCAATATGTTACATCAGTCTAAGTAGACACATAGTTTATACCGATATAATAGATGTATCGAATTTTACTAAGAAAAACATTTTGCGGGTTCATTTGATTTTGCAAAAATAAATAAATAAAGTACAATTACAATTCACTTTTACAGTCAAATGCAAGATATTTAATTTTGTCTCATAATAAAATTTTGACACATTAATGTTTTAAAAAAATAAAAGTGGGGTTCGTCCAACAATATTTGTGATATAAAAAAAAACATCATATTCCTAATTTCAAGAAATTGGATTTATATGCTTTGCACGCCCCGACACGCACATATATGTGTATTTTTCAAATTTAAATAATTTTAAAACCATATCCCAAATAAAGTGTTTAGGCAAAGTTATTAATGTTGTTTACAGCTGTTTCAGGATACTGTTTATTTTAGTTCATATGATGTAACATAAACAGTCTTCAAAACATCAGATCTGTTCAAAACGAAATTGTACCAAAAATGAAAGAAATGCCCGAAAAAGTTAAATTTGCATCAGAACAAAACAAAAATCGCAAGAATAGATCCATTTTCACTTTCTTTTTCAGTATTTGGCATCAAACACACACATTGCTTAACTAATTTCTACTTTTAAACTGGAACAATAAAATGAAATGATATCTCAAACAAAGAACATGTTCAAATTAAATAGTAAAAGTACATGTGTTTGGTGTTTTTAATGTTCAGCACAGTAATTTCTCGAGTTAACAACACAGCTATTAGCATCACACATAGCTTGTCTGTATCTCATTCGCTTACACAGACTGTTACGTTCCCAGATCTTGAGAATCAGCAAGATTCACTTTTAGATCTATTCCTAACTACAGCATTCGAAGATTGTGTGACCAATGCCCATAACTCACTCGGGAACGCCAATCTTGTAATATTGGTAGAATTCACCCTGAACTTCCTACCTAAAGCTGTGGAGCCGTTGCTTAAAATAACAAGCTACCTCAAAAAGGCTGATTGGGAAGCTATCAGAGATGCTCTATGCAGTAAAATCTTTTTCTTTCCTACTGAAAAGTGTGAAAATGAGGCAACTGAATAGCTCAAAGTAGCCAGTGAGTCCCATGTTTCTACAGGGAAGTTCACTAGCAAGCCTAACTGTTCCCAATGGTTCACTTCAACTTGTGCAGCTGCCATTGCGTAAATATAGCATGCATTTTGCTGATTCATCCGTCATAAGTTTAATAAGTAAAATTTATAGATGCTAGAAATAATTATGAAAGTGAAATAGCTGAAGTCAAGAGAAGGCATACCAAAATGGTCATCAAAGGCATTGAGTCGCAAAAGGTAGAAAATTCCGATTTCTGGAAAATTTATAATAGTTTGGTGAATAATAGGCAATCAACAATTCCTGCACTATCCAACAACCATGATGTTGCTTTCAAAGCAACTGAAAAAGATGAACTGCTTGTCTGAAGGTCACCTCCAATTCCACCTTAGACTTATCAAACCACACCCTCCCAAATTTCCATTTGTGGACAGAAGCCACACATGATGATCTAGAATTCACCCGTTCTCATGTGTGTGTTATCATAAAAAATAGACACCTAAAAGGCGTGTGAACGTGGTCTCATTTCTGCTTAGATAGTTCCCGCTCTCTTAAAAATCTACAACACATACATTGCCGAAAGTTATTTCCCTGATAGGTGCAAAATTGGCTCTGTGGTATCAATATTCCAGAACTTTGATGAAAGAACTGATGCGTTAAATTATGTTCCATCAGTATCCTCTTTTTCACTAAAATATTTGATTCATTAATCAGTCAAGAACTAGTTTATCACCTTATACATGCTAATCTTGTTTTTGACCGACAGTATGGATCTAGGCATGCACGTTCTACTGCAGATATTTTAACAGTCATCTCTGACTGTATTTACCATCGCTGGATAAGACAGGGGAAGCTGCGGGGTTGCTCTTGATATATCAAAAGCTTTTAATAAGGCCTGGCATGAAGGTTTCCTCATAAAATCATACAATATTATCCAGCGAATATTTAATATAATTACATCCTTCTGATACGAGGGGAAAGTTCAGGTCGTCCTTGTAAGCAGTGCGTCTCATTAGCATAGTATTAATGCGGGTGTGCCTAAGGGGACGCCCTTTGATCTTTATTATTTTTTATATTTATAACGATCACCCTGATAAAACTGTGTCTGAGATGGGTATATTTGCTGATGACACTATATCCTATAACAGACAGGAGGGGAAAATGATTGTACACATGTCCAAGGCAATGGCCGGAACTATAGAAAATGATTTTTAGTCTAGAATGGAATAGGGAAATAAATGGATGGTAACATTTAATGTGACTAAGACTAAGCTTCTTTTTTTTAGAAATTACAAGAGATCTTCTCAACCACCGATTGACATTACTTATAATACGCTATCTGAGGAGCTCTTGGTTCAAACTCCTGGAAATGTGAATTAAAGCAAATACGTTGAATATATTGCCAAGGTTACTGGAAAGAGGGTGTGCTGTTCCCACCGTGCAAGGAAACTACTTACATATGATAGTATCATGTATCTCTTCAAAGCGACCATTCGACAATGCATTTTATAATCAAAATGTACTTATGATCCATCGTCCATTTCGCAAAGAAAGAAAATGACATTTACGAGGGTCGTCTGAAAAGTAATGCCTTCTACATTGTAACTAAAATAGTGTTGCAAAGGCTGGAGTGGTACCATTAAAAAGAACGACCTTTTTCGCTAGCAATGAACGATGGATGAAGCAGGTCATTAAAAGGATCAACCTTTCGTGTTCCAGCATTTATTTTTCTACATAGTCACCATCATTCTCGATGTACTTTTGCTAGCGATGAACGAGAGCCTCGCTACTTCGTTCATAAAAGTCAGCGCTTAACGAAATTGTTCTTTTTTTTCACAGACGAGTTTTACGGCGCTATTGTCTTGTAAATGTTACCCATGTAATGCATCTTCTAGAAGTCTCAACAAGAGTAAGTCTGATGGTGCTAGGGCAGGATTATACGGTGGGTGAGACACCATCATGCAGTCGACCTTTGTCACACATTCTGTGGTCTTCAAACTTATGTATGTCTTGGCGTTGTTTTTTTTTTTTTTTTACAAAGGAGTCACCACTTATCAAGGCTCGGAGGCCACTCGGGGATAAGGGTTAATGAGTGTACGGAAGTCAATGGGAAAATATCATAGTAATTGTTAGTAGTGGAAATTTGGTAAATTGGATTACTTAATCGGACGGCTCATGAAGACTTTGTGTTGCAAACAGAATTTTCCTTTTTTCCTTACTTTACACAGGCAATCTGGGGGTTTCAGCTTTGTCAACGTTTCAATATAACAGCCAGAGTTGACAATCAATCCTGGTTCCAAGAAATCCCAGAAGATGGCGTACATCACTTTGCCTACGCCTTGAACTTTTTCTTTACTAGGGAGCGTGAGTAATGCCGTGCCTACGATTGCCGATTGGACTCCGGCTCATAGTAGTAACACCACGTATTGTCATCAGCGATGATGCGGTCCAAGAATTTGCCACTTCCGGCTTTTTTTGATTCAACAAATCCTGAAACATCCTGTCTGTGGTCCGTTTCATCCTGTGTAAGTATTCGTGAAACTCACCAAGCACAACATTCTGCTGTATCCTAGAGATAACAACATCGTTTCCAGTATCACCCAAATTCAATTCTATACGCATTTTATTCATTGTTATCCACCGATCAGCGAGAAAGAGTTGGTCGAATGAGTTGGTGCACATTTTCTGTCACTCACACCTCTGTCGCAACTTTGTAATCGATGAACCCATCTGTGATGACATCAGCAGCATCGGCTTCATAAACGTTCAACAGGTGCTTGATCGGTTCAATTTTTTCTGTATGAAGGAATTCAATGACAGATCTCTTCTTCTGACGAGCGCCTATAACAGAGGTTGCTTTTTAAGTGTTTCACAATGTCAATATATATATATATATATATAACTACTTCATTTACTCACACAAATTTAATATACGAAAGTATAGATTTATGCGTAAACTTTAAGTATTTACTTCAAAAGTGCTCAATACGTAGGTAGAGCTAGTTAGTAATTTATAAAATATATATGGCGATTAAGCTACACTGAATATTCTGCGTTTCATCCACTGTAGGATTCGTTAGGCTTATGCGCATAAGCCTGACGAATCCTACAGTGGATGAAACGCAGAATATTCAGTGTAGCTTAATCGCCATATATATTTTATAAATTACTATATATATATATATATATATATATATATATATATATATATATAAATGTAATACTTGGTTCGTTCTAAATCGATAAAACCATATTTCTACATTACCAATTTAATTGAAAATTTCAGAAAATCTATCTGTAAAGTCAAGGAATGTTTGCATGTTATTAAAATAATTTAACATTGCGAATTATAAAAATATTAATTTAAATAAAAATAGTTTTCGTAAGTCGTTTCTGCGAGACTGCCCGGTTTTATTTCCGGTAACTTCCGTTTCAACTACTCTCGAATTACAAGATAAGTAAAAAACGGTACTCATGTAGAGGGTGATCCATGCTAAAATAATAACGTTATTATTTAAAAAGCCATTCTTAACATGGGGAGGCAAGGGTGTTTTGTACCTGTTCTGTACTTTAAACTTACAATTGAATAAAAAACACATAATAAAACTTTAATTAAACGTGGAAATACGATTAAAAAAAAATAGCGTGGATCAGTCTGCATTAGCACAAAAAACCCTAATATTTTTTTAAATTTAAATACATTTATGTTTCTTACAAATTTTTTAAATTTTAAATTCCTTTGTTTATCTTAAGGCTTTTCACTCATCAAACATTACGTTTTAATTTCTTTCACGGCATTGTTTACATAAAAAAAGTTTGTTTTAACTTTTTCTAAACTGTTTAATTTGTACGACATTCCTCAGCGTATTATAAACACCCTAACCTCCCCATGTTAAAAATGGCTTTCAAATTAAACACGCCCTTCCACAAACCTCGAAAGCCGTTCTTAACATGGGGAGGTTGGGGGTGTTCATTCCGAAAGCCGTTTTAACATGGGGAGATTAGGGTGTTTATAATATGCTGGGGCAAGTCGTAAAATTAAGAAGTGGCTATTTATTATTTATTGCAAAAATTGATTGAAATTTATTTATGTGACACAAAAATCTTGACAATTCAAAAGAATGTTTAAAATTATTTATTTGTTCGAAAAAAAAAACCCAAACTATTTTATAAAAGTCCAATGTTGCTTTCATTTCAAAATTGTTTTCTTAAAATTATATTTTTTACGCAAACTTTTCAATCAATGTTTTCACAATTATATTTCAATTCCTAGTAAAAAAATAAAAATAAAAATAAAAAACAACCCACTTTTCCGTCAAAAATAAAACAAAACAATCATTTAAATTAATTTGTTGTTGGCCTTTCAAAGTTGCTTTAATTTAAAAAAAAATGTATAAAATTATTTATTTGTTCGAAAAAAAAAATACACACACACAAACGAAAAAATAAACAAACAAACAACAACAACAAAAAAACTAATGAATGTTTTGGTTTTGTTTTGGTTTTCAAATGACGCTCGCCCAGTTTAAACTATTATGAATATGTCATTTCAATTTTCTGTTTTTAATAAAAAAAATGCCCCATGAAAAACTTTCCCGTTCTTATTAATTAAATCTAAACAATTCCAATTAAACAATTATGGATATATGTTCTCTTTCACTTTCTTTATTTACTTTTTTTCATAGTTCTTTCCGGAAGCTTAATTTTTTTGTGTTTTTTTTTTCGAACAAATAAATAATTTTAAGCATTCTTTTGAATTGTCAAGATTCATTTTCTCCAGTAATATCGGTTTACTAAGTTTCTGAAAGTAATAAATGATAATTTTAGTTTAATTTTACGTTTCCGGAAGTAATAAATGTTCATTTTGGTGAATTTATTCTTTCTCTTTCCGGAAGCAATCGTTCGACCATATAATGATGTCTCCCCTAGATTTGGATAGCAAGTGCGTGAAAAAAATGGCGTCTCCAATTTCGGCAATAAAGGGTATAAGTACCATTTTATTCATTGTTGATTTATTCAAACAGTCCTCTGGAAAATAAATATTTAAAATAAAGTGGGGTTCTCCTTGGGTGTTGAGTTCCATGGCGACTAGCAGAATTATTTCATGGTCGCTCTCTTAGCCCCCGTCCCTTAGTCAAGGCTAACGCATGCGCGCGTAACATTTATAATTTATCTATTTACGTTGCCTCTCGCACTTTTACAAACATTATTTATTTACGTTGGCTTAACTCTTTTTATGAATAAAAAAGTAACTAAACTTGAATTTGTCACTTTTACAAACATTTATTTATTTACGTTGGCTTAACTCTTTGCATGAATATTGGAAAAAAAGTTTTACGCTTTATGAATATTAAAAGCAAAAAGTTACTAAACATTTATTAATAATTTCTCACTTTTACAAACATTTGTAATTCATGTATTTACTTATGTTGGCTAAACTCTTTTCATGAATATTAAAAAAAATAACTAAACCATGTATTGATAATTTCTCACTTTTACAGACATTTTAATTTGCATGAGTGGATAATTTTTGGGTAGATATTTACATTTAGGTCCACCTTCACAATTTTCTTTTTTAAATGGCGACTTTTATTGATAAATAAATCTACTTCTCTGCAACGGTCACTGAACCCCTCCTTTTTTAAATAGTATTTTCGAGTGAGTATGCTGACAACAAATATCAGTTAAATTTTGCAAATATTTTTTCACCCCCCTCCAAAAATGGTGTTTATTCTGGGGGCTGTTCTTAAGATAAGGAGGTTGGGGTGATTATAAGGTGGATCTAAAATAAATAAAAAATACCAAGTTTTTTAATGATTAAAATAATTTCTCACTTTTACAAACATGCGCACAAAAGCAACTATTTTTTTATTAACTTTTTTTACGTTTTTATTTACAAATTAGTAAATTTCAATGAATATAATAATAAATCATTTATTATTAATATGTGTTTTTGGTTTTGTGTGGAATGAAACTTTTTTTTCATTACAACAATAATGAACCAATTTAAATCTCCGGCATGCGTTTAAGGGTTACGAAATTATCAATAAATCGTTTCGTTATTATGCCAACGTCAGTAAATAAAAAATGTTACGTGCGTATGCATAAGCCTTGACTAGGGGGGGGCTAAGGGAGCGACCATTAAATAATTATGCTGGTCGCCGTGGAACTCAACACCCAAGGAGTACCTAAAGTGGCACTTATGTTATCATGCTATTTTTTAAAATAGTATTTTCACACTAAATTCAAATTTTGCAATATCTTTTTCTTTTATTAATTTGTTAGGTGAAAGTACAGATATCCGGTCGGTTTCTAATGTGTGGAAAATCTAGCTCCCGAAAAAAAGGGGGGGGGGTACTCTGGATAGTAACAAAAAATTAAAATTGCCCCAGTCTCGAACGATATTTTTTCTACTGAACGAGGAAAAAAACAGTGAAGTGTAATCCACCTTCTGTTTCTCTTTCCCTCTCTCTTCCTCTCTTAATATCTCTTTCTATCCATCTCTCCCTTTCCCTCTCTCAATCTATCTTTCTCTCTATATCACCCTCTCAATCTTTCTTTGAGCCCCTTTATCTCTCTAATTCCCTCTATCTCTCTCTCCTTTCCCCTATCTCGCCTTCTCTGTTTCTAACTCTCCCCTTCTCTCTTTCTATCTATCAATCCCTTTATCTCTCTCTATCTCCTTCTCTTTCTCTATTTTCCTCTCACTTTCTCTTTTCTATCTATATATCTTCCTCTCTATCTGCCCATCTCTAACTCCTCATCCTATTTTAGTCTCCTAAATTAATTACAGTGAATAAGGCATTGTCAAAACATGGATAAATCCTATTTTAGTCACCTAATTTACTTACTGTGAGATTAGAAGTTATTTGGAAATTACTGCTACCTTGAACATCACCAGAAGTAACTGGTAAAACCTTTCTAATTAAATTGATTTTGTACAGCCATTCGGTAACAAAATGACATAGCCTTAGCCCTTGCTGCACGAGGAATACCTGCGACCTTGCTGCCAAGAATAAGAATTATTTATTCTACTTTGAAACATTCAGTTTTTCAAAAATCTCATGTTCGACATCTCCAAAACACCCAATATAGAGAAAAATATTACAGAAATGCAAACTTATTGTTTAGGATGAATGCACAAGGGTACGCAAAAAAATCACTTGAGGCTCTTGGTCAATCCTTGCAAGATTTGCGTTACAATGTCAGACCATTTGGGAATGCAGTAATATTGCTTGCAGGAGATTTCAGACAAATGTTACCTGTTATTCTTCAATCAACACCAGCAGATGAAATAAATGCTTGTCTCAAATACTCTACTTTTGGTGCCATGTGAAGACATTAAACTTAACTGAAAATATACATGTCCAGTTGCAGACTGTTCGATCCACACATAAATTTTTGCATCACCTGTGGGAAATTGGGTACGGAAAAGTGCCAGCTGATCAGAGATAAGGGCAAAATTCTTTGACTTTTAACTTCTGTAATTTTATTACATCAGAAGAAGAGTTAGTTTAAAAGGTTTTTGCAGATATTCAAATTATAAGAATTCCAGTTGACTGGGTGAACGAGCTATTCTTGCAGGTCAATACAAAGACGTCCACGCTATTATTCAATGTAAAATTCCAAGTGAGGTAGTCAAATACAAATCCATAGACACTGTTGTGAAAGCAGATAAAGTGATTAATTATCCAACAGCTATATTTGCTAGGGGTGCCACCGCATGTATTGCAACTGAAATTTGGCGTACTAATTATCATGTGAAATATAAACCGATCCAAGCTTTGCAAAGGCACATGGCTTGCAGTAAAAAAAATTAACAAACAATATCATAGAAACAACAATCATAACAGGACTTTTTACAGATGACTATATCTTCATTCCATGCATTCCTATAATTCCACCGGATACATCATTACACTTTAGCAAATTGCACTTTCCAATTTTATTGTCGTTTGCAATAACCATCAACAAATCACAGGGAACAATATTTACAATTGTGTGGCTTACAGTTACACACTGGCTTTTTTTTTCACATGGACAATTTATGTTACGTATTCAAGAGTCACCAAACCAGAAAATCTCTACATCAGCTAAGAAAATGGAACAACAAAAACTGTGTACCTATACGAAATGGAGAATTAAACCTATAAGAAACATGCTTTTTTCTCATTTTGGAACTTTTCCCATTGCGCCAATTTGAGCCACAGCAACGCGTGGCAGGGTACAGCTAGTATATATATAATTATTTACTTCAATAATTAAATACCTACAGACTAGTGTTTCACACTTTTCAGAATCTTCAGTGCAGGGTGTCACGATTAACACCAGTCGAGAGATTCGAGCCTCGGCAACAGAAGTCATGACTGGCTTCATTAGCAAGGGCCCGAACCATTCGGCTTCTGACAACCGCAAGAGATGCAGTTGAAATTAAAGATTTATTCTTTTTAAATGCTTTTAACGTCAGTCAGAGTGATCTAGCTATAATATAACGATCTACGCACACACACACACACACACACACACACACACACACACACACACACACACACACACACATATATATATATATATATATATATATATATATTGCTTTAAACAAAATGGCCGGCAAAACTCGAGTGGCCCCTTTTATCAACAGACTCATCAGGAGTTAATCGTTGATTATAAAATAAATAAATAAAATAACTCGCAAGAACAGACTTAATGGGATGTACGTGTAAATTTTACTGAGGGAGAGGGAAAAATGGGTGGGACTACGAATAAAATACAATAATATAAAATATATGTACAAGTGGGGCAAGGGGGGAGTTAAAATATATCAAAAAATAAGTTTAATGATCTGACGACCTCCTTCTGTCGACAGAGAGACGGTCTGCGTAGGAGAATAGAGACTGACTCTAAAATCCGCAAGTGATTTTGAGAGTAAGCCCGATGCAGAACCCTAAAACACTCAATTGTATACGCATTGGCACACGCTGGATTTTCATGGAGGTGTTGGCCAATGGCAGATTCTAACGAGGAAGAAAGGGAATAAGAGCGACAAGGCTTTTCCAATCTTATTTTTACTGGAATATGTTGGTTGAATCGAGTCTACAAATTTAAGGAGGTTCGACCTACATAGTCAGCAGCACACTGACAATGTAGTTTATGAATTTAATTGTCAATTTGGCTTTTAGCCAGCAAAATAGTTGCTAAGGGGTCAAAATTGGAAAAAAACAAAACAAAAAAAAAATTGACCTTAGTCTGGTCGACTATAACCGTTTTTGTTTTTGTACCCACGCACTATTTAAAAGTTATAGGTTAAACAATGTTATTTTTGCAAATTTTATATACGTACGAATTTAGATCATATGCTAACGGATAAAGCTGGAGAGCTATATGATTTGTTTTCGAATCTAGCTCATGGCACACAAGTCATTTTTATTTTGTGAAATCATTAATATGAATTAGGTACAATATAATAATCCAATCAGAATTGGCTCTATAATAATAAATACGAAACCTGCATGAATTAAAATATAATATTTATATGTATTTTATGATCGGACAACGCCGGTGGGTCTGCTAGTAATGAATACTTAAAAAAGTCGATTGATATACTTATATAAAGTTCAGATGTAAGAACAAATGTTTCTTGGTCTCTTCAATTTTTGAGGGCAACGCTAGTACATGAGTCCCTTTAATAAAATAAAGTTCAACGTCGTATTTGTCATTTTCAACTCAGACGCAAATCCCATATTTTTATTACAAAACTGATTAGGTGTACCCTTCACCTTTAGAATCACTACGGAATTGTTCACTAATAATAATCAGTTACGTTCTCTGGAGTCTGAGTGACAAGTTTCATCAGATTTTCGCCCCCCCCCCTCATATCAAATCAAATCATATCAAATCATTTTGAGCTATCGCAACAGCTGTTTGTTACAGATTTTAGCTTTCAGCGAGTTGATCTTCTCTGGAATTTGAGTGACACAAAGTTTTCCTAAGGTTCCAGTACTTTCTACACCTTTCCAAAGGAGGTCCGGTTTATACTCTGTATGTTAGGTCTTTCCATCCTCCTTGACCTTCACGGTTGTTCTATATGATATTAGCCGAGGTCAGCACCAGCACGTGTGCATTTTTGTTGGAGGACAGTTTATGGGATTTCTACCAGTTTCAGTTCCTTTCGGCTCGTGTGGTGCTCTTTCAATAGTTTGTGCTATTTCTATTGAACCTTACTTGTGACTAATTAGCGTTCGTTTGCTATGCCAGTTGGTTCTTTGGGTGATTTCACATGTTAGCTTCGGTTTTCACTCTGTGACTGATGGGACGGCGAAATCTACGATTTTGCAGTTGTTCTACTATGAGGGCTACCCGCTGTCGCTCAGGGGAAATGTGTAAAAAAAAATTCCGCCTCTCCATCTTTCTCTTTCTTTTCCCTGCTTTGTTTTCTTCCTCCTTTTCCTCTGCGCATTCGATCCCCTCTCTGAACATACACGCATACATATATGGACAACTCTCCTTTACATAGATTTCTCGATGACGATTTGGCATTTTCTTTCCAAATTAGTACATGAAATGATTAAAAACTGCCCTCTCTTGGGGAAACTTGAGAAAGTTAACTTCTAAAAATGAATTTATTTTCTAAATTTTAAATATTCATCCACCGATGATTAATATGCCGACTTTGTGGGCGCCTGTTTTATAGTTTCTGTTTTTTAGTTAGATAGACGCACAAACAATTGACCTTTATTTTCTCTTATCACATCCAGTCTCATTGCTTGGATAGGTTTCTTCTTCTTCTTCTTCTTCTTCTTCTTCTTCTTCTTCTTCTTCTTCTTCTTCTTCTTATTATTATTATTATAAATGACTAAATATACTCATTATCTTGTCATCTAATTTACATACGAATTATTTTGACATAATTTATATAGTGTGTAAATCACGTGACGCAATAAGTGCTCATGGATATATAAATATTAGAAAGTGGTGAAATTACCATAGAGAGAGGGACAGGGGGAGGGGGAGCGAGAGAAATACATATTAAAAAAGATAAATAGATTGAGAGGGAGATGATTGATTTGTTTAATTCATTATAAATTACCGTTAATGAGCACAATGAAAATGCTTTTTTTCAAACATAAGCCAATCTAAAAAATGATGTATTATAATAACATGTATTTTGGGTTATCGATTTTGATAAAAAGCCTCGGAGAAACAAACGTTTATTAACTCCCATTTAGTATAATAATAATAATCTTAGATTTATAATATAATAATCATCTAAACAATAATAATTTATAATAATCATCGAACAATATACAAGTTTTTTTTAATTACAGTTTCACCCCAAACAAGGTACAATAGTGGGGGCTACTATCAGGGACATAAGCTACAGGGTTACTATGTGGGGAGTTGGGCAGCAAAATGTCGGTTCATATTACACTTGAACTTCAGCATATCAGTACAGTTGGGGAAACAGGACCCTGGGAGGGAATTCCAAAGTCTAGCAGTTCTGGGGAAGAAATTACTGGAGTAGAAGGCTCTCTTACATCTAGGGATCTCTACTGTGAAGGGGTGGGATTTAGCTGCTTGTCGGGTTTGTCGGGGGTATTAACGTCGAGGGGTTACAAGTGCTTGTAGTTCATCGGAGCATTCACCGTTAAAATACTTGTAGAACAGGCAGAGGGATGCTATATTTCGTCGATGGGACAGAGGCTGAAGCTTAGATGACAGTTCAGGATCTATCAGGTTGGCGACTTTTTTTTGGACCCTGTCTATGAGAGAAAGACTAGTAGCAGATGCACCAGCCCAAATATGACAGCAATACTCCATACATGGGCGAATGGTGGCCTTATAAAGGTACAGGATACTTTCGCGCGTTAGTAGCTTACTACTAGAGAGAACCCACCTTCTGCGCAGCGGTCCTAGCAATGCTCTCAATGTAATTGTTCCAACTCATGTTTACTGTGAACGTTAGGCCGAGGAGTTTAAAAGATGTACTTTCAGATAAAGAGTCTTTGACCATTGCTACTGGTGGTAGAGAAGGTTTCTTGTAATTATTGAAGGAAACAAGTTTAGTCTTGACAGCATTGAATGTGACCATCCATTTTGTCCCCACACTACTACAGATTGCAGGTCATCCTCTAGTGTTTCTGCCATTTCTTTAGGTATGTGTTCATTTGTTTTCCTGTCGTGTCGGTTATAGAGCGTGGTGTCATCAGCATATATACCCATCTCACATACAATCTTGTCAGGGAGGTCATTTATGAATATTAGAAATGATAAACGTCCAAGGATAGACTCTTGAGGCACTCCTGCATTTATATCATATTGTTTAGATGTACGACCGTCGAGGACAACCTGGATTTTTCTCTTATCTAATTATGTTAAGTATTCTTCCAGTGATACCGTATTATCTGATTTTCCAAGTGCCAAATTTATTAGAAATCGGTTCAGTAGTTTATAGCTGATATACTTATTTGTCGATATTTTTACAACCTTAGGTGAAACAATGGATTGTAATTTTCGTGTAGAATTTATATACGTTCTTTTTATTTCAAAATTCAATGCAATTTGTTTGGATTAGTGCTTCATTATTTTGTAATATTTGCATGTCGAAAACTTGATCTATTAACGAACTGATTATTTTGCTAATAGAGAAAATATATCGTTGGAACATTTTAACAAGCGCATTGCAAAATCTGATTAAGACATTAAGTCCCATCATCCTATAAATATTATATAAATAGGACATCGCATAATTCTTTTTAAAATATAGGGTGTTTTTAGAGGCAGCAAAATTTAAATTGACAACTCCACTTTTCTAACTGCAGATTTGGAAACTATCTGTTATTTTTAGTTCAGCTTGTTTTGACAATTCATCGTGAAGAGACTTACACTCAACCAGCGTTTGCAAATTGTGAAAATTTATTTATTTACATTTGGTGAACGAATAATTTCACGAAATGGACCTGTTAACTATGTCAGATTATTTTATTAAGGATATCTAAAGCCCCCATGTATACGCTGATAAACCAAACACAATAGACCACTTGAAAGACAACATTTGACGTATTATTGCCGAAATACAGCCTAATTTAATGCGTGCAGTTTGTGAAAATTTTACCTCTAGATTACACCATATACACGCTATCCACGGAGCCCATATACAGGAAATTATATTTAAATGATAAGTGCCAAAAATTAACCTTTAGAATAAGCCATAAATTTGTATAATAAAAAATATTTTTCTGTGATTTATTTTAATTTTAAAAGCACCCTTTATGCAATACTATTGTTTATTGCATATTTACTCTGAAGAAAAGATAAAATTCATCAATTTCATCGACTTCTGTCCGAGAGTTGTTGGAACCCTATTAAAATTTATAACATTTGCTAAAATTCTATTTGTTCAATGATGTAAGAACGTATAGAAATGACTCTTGAAATATTAACCTACTTATTGAAAAAGTGTGTGAGTAATGCCTTGATTATTATAACGTATCGATTTCATCTTAAATGTATAGCCATTTTATTTCTAAAATATATCACATGCAGATATTTAAAGGAGAGTCTATATTTCACTTTAAAAATCTTTTTTTCTTTTGAATTTGTGTATTCCAACCCATTTTTAGTCATTGCAAACAGATTAAACTCAATAGTAAAAAAATAACGTTTATAAGATTATTCATTATTAAAATTATGATTCTGCGTACATATCATTAATCCTTAACTTCGATTTGTTATTGATTTTGATATGTGGTGAGTTATAATTAAAATAATTATAGTAATAATTTTGTCAGCTCTTTAAGAACTCAATTTTTATCGTTGAATACTCCAAGTTGAAATTAAAGTCAATCAATTAAGCTTACAAACAGAGATCATGATGTTATAATCATAAGATCACTCTAGCCGTCTAGACATTTATATAAATGTAAATTTCAACGATATTTCGCGCAGTTAACGCTAGCTATGTGGTACGTTCATTGTAAATGGAATCATAGATGACTTTGTGGCCGAGTTCAAATCTCCCGACCGGTTGTATTCGTAACTCCCTGTACTGTTGACTCCCATATATATATATATATATATATATATATATATATATATATATATATATATATATATATATATATATATATGCTTGTTAGCTGAAAGTCAAGCACAGTTGTTCTTTATAAAATAAAAGGGTGGTGGGAAACTTTATTTGGCTCGTATTAATATTGTTTTTGCTAGAAGTGAACCCAAATTCTTTTTTGAATGTCGGGAGGAATGTTTTTCTTTGACTGCAAAATTGTTTGCGCTTTTTTTTTTTTTGTTGTTGTTGTTTTTCCGCGAGTAGGTGGGGTGAAAACGTTTTTTCCTCAAATCATTTCGGCTTTTACTTCCGTTTTTTTTTTGTCAATGAAACCATTTTCTTTTTTTCTTTTTGTACATATTTTTTCTCCTCAATTGAATTTGTGATGTGCAATAATTGCCATCTTGAGATTTAATGAACGGGCGGAGCTGTCTCGTTTGAGTAAGAAAGACGACCAAACGCCGTTTCAGCTATTTTCTTCTCCGGTTTTGCAGAGTGACAAGAAGCGCTGAGATGACACAATGGAAGTTTGGAACACATAAAAAGAGGAGAACTATACATGTGACGTAGTGATATCCGACCCCGAAATACAATCCGATTATATATATATATATATATATATATATATATATATATATATATATATATATATATATATATATATATGTATATATATATATATACATATATATATATAGAGTGGAAATGGTAATTAATAAAAACTGAAGAAAGAGCTCAATACTGTTGTAGAGCAAATATGCGTTTTATTTTTTATTACCGTATCTTTCTGTTAAGTTACATTATTGTTTCAGCTACCCGGACGGGTAGCTGAAACAATAATGTAACTTAACAGAAAGTAGCTTCCTTAGACTTTTACAGTTCTGTAAAAGTCTGAGGAAGCTACAGACGGCCAAAAAAAAAAACGGGCGGGTAGCTGAAACAATAACGAAACTTAACAGAAAGATACGTTAATAAAAACGTGTGTGTGTATATATATATATATATATATATATATATATATATATATATATATATATATATATATATATATATATAATCAAATTCTTTGACTGTCATGGATCTTGTGGGCTGCGACGTTGTTTAGTTGTGGAATTTAATGTATGTATATATATATATATATATATATATATATAATAGCGTCCAAAACTAAGGGACAAAATTTTAAAACCTAGTATTTGTTAGAAATAACAACTGTGAAAAGCTTAAATTTTGCCACTGGTAGAGTTATCATCCATAATAATATACTAAAATTTGAAGCACTCTAGATATACTAAGATCTGTAATTTATTCGCTTGCCTGCTTGGAGTTCATACGTCACGTCATTTCACCAGCTCAGTGTCCTACATTGCTATCAGTCTTCTTAATCATTCACATTTGTTTATCAGCAATGTTTCAAGCAAGCTACTTCTTTTTAACGAATTTATGTTTCAGAATTTCTAAGATGAGGATATGATTTGGTTTATTTAAACGGCTATTCACATCTCGCTTGTTATCATAAAAACGTTTTTTTTTCGATGTACCCTCACAACCGTCTTCAGATGACAATTAAGTGTTCCATATCTTGAAGAGTCTCTCTTAGAGTACTTCACACTTTTCCCCGTTATGGATGATAGGCCGATATCAATTTACTCCAGTGAATTAAGTAAATTGTTTAGTTCGAAATTCAGAAAAGGTTTTCGGACTCTAAATAAAGATTCACAGGCTCGAAATGATGTATCTAAAAAAGATCGGAGGTGACATCGGCCGAAACGTTGTGAAAATAACAATCCAGATGAGAATAGTAGTCCAAATAATGCAAACAATATAAAGTTAATGCAGTTGCGACCTGAGCAAATGACATTCAACATTGAACTAAATAAAATAATTTTTTCTTTTAATGTTTTTATCAAATAAATAAATAAAGCACGCATAAAACTTTATTTTTTGTGGAAATCATTTTCTACAGAAGTATTGGTTTGGTTCTAGTTATAATTACATCAATTTATAAAAACCCTCAATGCTTGACTGTTTTCAAGTTACCGATTTGTATCAAGTTGTATTTAGTTAACTTATTTTATTTTTCATATTTTAACATCTTTTCGTTTGTGTTGGTGCTAACAGACATTCACCGCTATTTCAGGCATCCCAGCCGAGAGATGTATTTTTAGAATTCTAATCGTGTGAAATTATTTGAATCTTCCTTGAACTTAGTTCACCGGGTGCATTCGCCAAGTAGTTTTTAAAATTCTTTTGCATGAGCTCGAAGGACGAAGTATTGAGATGATAGAAATTATATCAGACCCCTGATTTGGAAGACGGGTTCATCTGATCAGTTAGTTAGGGGTTTATGGCTTTCATGAATTCAAGAAATCAATGAAACCCATTTTGCTGATCGCGTAGAGGTAAATAAAACAAATAAAATTCTTACGCATTTTACTGATTCAGACTTAGAAAAAATGTGATAGAATTCTGTATAACCTATCATTATTGCCAATTTAAGGTGCATAGGCCAATTCCGTGAGGTATTTTTGGTTTAATCGATGATGCTCTATTAAATTTCATAAGATCTACTGGATTCTTTGAGATTCCATACTGTGGTTGCTATATAGAGGATGTTTGAAATATATATTTGAAAATGTTATTATGGGCACAGAACCTCTGTTTGAAAGTATCTCTTGCTTTATTCCCATGCAAATTTTTTCTTTCTTAGAGTTACACCATTTATTGTTATATAATCTGTAGTGCATATATAACAGGTGTATATAAAGGAGGACAACAACGACAGGTGTTATTTTCTTGACCATATAACGTTGTGCATATATATATATATATATATATATATATATATATATATATATATATATATATATAATGTAAGTGTCTGTTTTCGTCATCTGCAAAAGTTGCAATGAAGATTTCCTGAGAAAAAACAATCGACACTCGGGTTATTATTTGCAACTTTTATTCTAGAATGTTCCTCGCCTGGAAGCTGCGCGCTTTTCTATTTCTCCATTTTTGCTATGTTTTAATCTGATAGCTTCCCAGCGTATAGAAGCCATTTCGACCGACCGCCATCTCTCCGTTCGCCAACTGACTCTCCTTGTCTGTTCAACTCGACTGTCAAACCTAAATTCACTAGTTTCCTCTCTAAACTGCCTACGTGTATATATAAAACTATTTCTTTGTTACTGCGGTTTCACTATAATTAAATAATAATCGTTACCTAAACTTTGTCACGTAATTTTGTTTATGTTAACTAAATTCCTAACTAGTTGTTTTAGCATAAAATTTCAAAGTTAAGATTCTCGATACATACTGAGGCTGACTAAACATCAAGACTTCGAAATAATCCTAATAGTATTCGTCCATGATTAGGTTCCGGCGTTTTCCGAAAATAAACAACAATATGACTTTGGCTTTGAACATTGTGGATCTTATTGCGCAACCTCTTCTTAGGGGGATTTCACCTCCTCTGCAAAAACAGTTATGAATTTTAAGGATTCTACAGAATGATCCAACCTATATTATATTTAATATTGAGATAATAGAGGGATGTAAACCAGATATTGTTTCTTTTCCTATTTTATTTGTGTTGTCTGGTAAGTCACTATTTCTCTATAATCGCTCTCTTAAAGAGCCTTGTTGTAATATGGGGCGGCTTATGGAATCACGAGGCTTGATGAAAGAAGATTTGTGTTGCTTATAGTGAGTATGTTTTAAGGGTGGCAGAGTTGGGTGCTAACATACCTAAACTATTCCGTGGGTTCATATATTCTCATACCAAAATTTAGTAGAATTGTTATAGACGGTGTGCGTCAAAGAAGTGCATGCTAATGAGATTGGAATCGATAGTAATTTTAAATCCGAGTATTTTGAGTGGCTACTGCTTGGAATAACAGGAACTTATGGGCAGTTGAACACAGAGATGTCTGTTCATATTACATCTAAACTTCTACATTTTAGTCAGAGAAGCAAGAAACGGAGAAAGAATTCTAAAAACTATTCGAGTAGAAAGCTTTCCGGCATCTAGGGATTTCAACAGCGAAGAAGTGAGATTTTGCTGCTTGTACGTCGAATAGGGCGTTAGTGTCTCATTTGAGACGGATCGATTTTAGGTCTTGACGCTCAATTTACTGCTGTTTCATTAATAACGTTATACGTATGATCTGGTGCTAACAGATATTTGTTAGTGTTTCTATTTCTACTTGTTTATATATAACTTTTCAACTCTATAAATGTTTCTAGTCTTATCCGCGAAGATCAGTGCGTTGGCATTATAATTATATATAAAGTTGTGAAAGTTTTTCAACTTTAAAACAATTTGATGTGTTAATAAAAATATATAAGTCCTAAGTCATTCATTGGAAAATCTCCCTGTCTTGTAACCCAGTAATTTCATTAATAAATGTAGTATATACTTTTTTCATAAGTTGGAAAGCTACAATAAACATCCATATGAATGCTTTGGCCTTAATTGCTGATTTCAAAAGGCGAAGAATTAAAAGATACATCTGCCTATACTTTTAATGCTAGCTTTATTTATGGTGTCTTTTACATATATTAAAAACCCTTCCCAATACTTTACTGATGAGGAAACTTTGTTTGTTAAAAATACTATATGTAAAAATTATTGTCCGTGGCTTAATGTCTACCACAATAAAAACATTGTTTTCCGAAACGATCGTACAAATTATTGATTCTGTTGTTGTTCCTTCTTGTGAAACGGATTTTTAATTTAATTCTAATTTGAATTTTAAACTATCAATCTCATTACTGAATATTAAATTAGTTCTAGGATATTTACCTATCGAGCTTATTATATATCTAAATTACAACGAGCACTTTTTCTTTCCCTGTATTTTAATTAAATTAGTAATTTTACTATTACATTAAAATACACTCTGCTCTTTAGACTATTGTTCTAATTTCTTTTATATATATATATATATATATGTGTGTGTGTGTGTGTGTGTGTGTGTTAAAGTAAAAATGTAAGCATGAACAGTAATATGGTTAAGCTGAAACATAGAAAAGTAAAGGACTAATTGTTAAATCTGGAAAAGAAAAGGACAAGATATTACAGGAGTATAATTTTTCAGTTGATATATAACCCTTTTAAACTAACCCGTTAACATTAACCACCAACGCGGGGGCGCAGAAATACCTGGATTAGGACCCAGGCGCGGGGAAACCCCTCTCGGTGCTGATGGACCCGTAGATCTTCCCATGTCATCCGTCTAGGAGAAGGAAAACTCTGAAGCTAAACCTAAGGGGAGGAAGGCCTCTCCAGTCTTGGATGACAACCTTCCTAGAGCTGGTGAGTCAAACAAATTACCGGTCTGCAAACCTAAATTGCTTAAGGAGTAGATAGGCACTGTCTATCACTCGGCTTCCATACTCCTTCTTTGCTTATTAGCTAGGCGTAGAAGTTGAATCACAGGGAGTCGACAGAGCTTCAGTGGTCGATCTTGTTTCCTGACTAGGGCAATGAACGCCGTCTTCCCCACTCCCGACACATCCCATCCCCTAAACTGGGCACTTGGAAGTGCTTGAATGCCATAATGCCAGTACAAGTAGATTGGTTTGACCATCGTCTGATGGGTTGAGGGTACCGGATTGACAGTTCCTGGCTGCTGTTCCCGACTGGTAGTACAGGAGCTCTAACTCTTTGGTAGCG
This sequence comes from Euprymna scolopes, assembly GCF_053919585.1. NCBI lineage: Eukaryota > Metazoa > Mollusca > Cephalopoda > Sepiida > Sepiolidae > Euprymna > Euprymna scolopes. Next base: position 14,870,804 of record NC_136500.1, read on the forward strand.
CTTAGAGCGGCTGCTCCATCAACAGTTGTATAATATCGGATTGTTTGTAGTGCCATGTCGCGCATGGAAAGGGACCCTGCACTCATTCCCGGTGGGCTATCCCGAGGCCACAATCCTAGTAGATGGCAGGACAACTGATGGTCTGCTTGTGTTGTATGTCTGGTATTCTGGATAATCACTTGTTCAGCATCCCTCATCTAAACTGAAACTCTAAAAAAAAAAAAAAAATGGCAGTACAATAAAAAATTACGCTAATACTAGGCCCAAACTCAAACAAAACCAACCTGCCTTCTCCCTTGAGGCTTGCATTTACTAACATCCGTTGGCTTAGAACTAATTTAAATGATGTCGAAGCATTTCTCCTAACAAACACTCCGGATATATTAGCAGTAACTGAGACTAACCTACACTCCTCCATCCCCTCTAACTACTTTAACATGCCTGGCTATCTCCCACTCTGCCGTAAGGACTCTGACAGACATATGCACGGACTTGGAGTCTGCATTCGTAACACCCTCCCCTTAATTAGAGAAACAAACATAGAATCGGACGATCAAGCCTTTATGGGCTTTAGACTAAACATACAACATAACATTAGCTACTTTTATCGCTCTCCCTCGACCCAGGACTGCACCATCATTAACAAAGTTTCTGACAGCATAGACACAGCACTCTCCCTCGATACTAGCGCACAAGTACATGTATTTGGTGACTTTAATATCCACCACAAAAACTGGCTTGGATTCTCTACTTACACAGATGCAGCGGGCGGCACAACACATAGCTTCTCTATATCTCACTCCCTATCACAAATGGTCACGTTTCCAACCCGTTTCCCTGACCAGCAAGAACAACACGCATTACTTCTAGATCTGTTTCTGACCACAGTTCCCTAGGATTATATAACAAATGCTGACAGCCCACTCGGGAATGCTGGTCATTCAGTGATAATGGTCGAAATCGTCCTAAACTCTAGACCCAAAACTGAAGAGCCAGTGCTCAAAACAACGAGATATTATAAAAAGGCTGACTGGGAAGCGATCATAGATCTTATCAGAGATGCCCCGTGGGGAAATATTTTTTCTCTTCCTGCTGTACAGTGCGCAGATGAGACCACTGAATGGTTCAAAAAACAATTGAAGCATATGTTCCCATGCGGAAATTTTATAGCAAGCCCCACTCTCCACAATGGTTTACTTCTATTTGCGCAACTGCCATTACTCAAAGGCAGCATGAACACCACAGATTTAACCGACATAAATCCAGTTCAAACAGACAGAAGTATATAGAAGCTAGAAGTAACGTCAAGAAATAAATAGCGACAGCTAAGAGAGAATTTACGGAAACCACTAAAAAACGCATAGAAGCACAAAAATTAGGAACGCGTGACTTCTGGAAAATCTACAACAGTGTAGTAAATAATGGGCAATCAACAATTCTCCCACTAACCAACAATCACGAGGTTGTTTTCTCAGCAACTGACAAGGCTAATATGCTTGCCAGTCGGTTTACCTCAAACTCCACACTGGACCCTACCAACCATCCCCTGCCTGACTTTCCTTTGTGGACAGACGCCACGCTAGGATAATCTAAAAATCACCCCTGCTCAGGCGCATGCTATCATAAAAAAACCTTGACACTTCAAAAGCATGTGGACCTGGTCTTATCCCAGCTATTAAAAAAGTGCTCAGCCGAAGTAGCTCCAGTTCTCTCCAATCTCTACAGCAAATGCCTTAATGAATCTTGCTTTCCGGACTGTCGGAAAACTGCTTTTGTGGTACCAGTATTCAAGAATTCTGGTAAAAGAAATGACCCATCTAATTATCGCTCCATTAGCCTCCTCCCACTTTTCACCAACATATTTATAATTAACCATGCTCTAGTCCATCACCTTACAGATGCTAAACTTCTGACTGACATATGGATTTAGACAAGCCCGTTCCAGAGCAGACATCCTCACTGTAATCTCTGAACGTATGTACCATTCACTGGACAAAGCGAGGGAAGGCAGAGCGGTAGGAAAATTAGATCATACGGTATCACTGGTAGAATACTTAACATAATTAAATCCTTCTTAGATAAGAGAAAAATCCAGGTTGTCCTCGACGGTCGTACATCTAAAAAATATGATATAAATGCGGGAGTGCCTCAGGGGTCTATCCTTGGACCTCTATTGTTCCTAATATTCATTAATGACCTCCCCGACAAAATTGCCTCTGAGATGGGTATATATGCTGATGACACCACACTCTATAAAAGGTATGACAGGAAAACAAATGAACATATATCTAAAGAAATGGCAGAAACACTAGAGGATGACCTCCGATCTGTAGTTTAACGGGGACAAGAAAATGGATGGTCACATTCAATACTGGCAAAACTAAACTGGATTCTTTCAATAATTACAAGAAACCTTCTTTGCCACCAAAAGCAATGGCCAGTGACTCTTTATCTGAGAGTACATCTTTCAAACTGCTTGGCCTAACGTTCACAGGAAACATGAGTTGGAACAATTGCATTGAAAACGTTGCCAGGGCCACTGCGAAGAAGGTTGGCTCTCTCTACCGTGCTAGAAAACTACTAAAACCTGAAAATATCCTGTATAAGGCCACCATTCGCCCATGTATGGAGTATTGCTGTCATATTTGGGCTGGTGCATTTGCTAATAGTCTCTCGCTCCTAGACAAGGTTCAAAAGAGAGTCGCAAATCTGCCTCTGTCCCATCGACGTAATGTTGCATCCCTTTGCCTGTTCTACAAGAATTTTAATGGTGAATGTTCTGATGAACTGCAGACACTTGTGCCCCCACGACGTAGACACCCTCGACAAACGCGACAGGCAGCTGAATCCCACCCCCACACAGTAGAGATCCCTAGATGTAAAAGATGTTTCTACTCCAGTAGTTTCTTCCCCAGAATCGCTAAACTCTGGAATTCCATTCCAGGCCACTGCTTCCCCAACTGTACTGACATGCAGAAGTTCAAGTGTAACGTGAACCGACATCTTGCTGCCCAAATCCCAACATACTACTCCAGTACCCCAGTAGTTGTTGCCCCTAATAGTAGCCCCTACACCAAAGTGATAATGTGCCTTGTTTGGGGTGAAAATGTAATAAAAAAAATAATAAATTCTGGTAAAAAATATAAATTTATAACTTAAAATATTGCAGCATTAAGAATTGATTATATAATGTTATAAATTGAATTAAAAAATCTTAATGCTGCAATATTTTAAGTTATAAATTTATTATATTTTTTACTAGAATATCTTGTTCTTCTTTTTCCAGTTTTAACAACTAGTCCTTTACTTTTCCATGTTTAAGCTTAACCATATTATTTTCCACGCTCGCATTTTTTATTGTAATCCATGATTTTTCTAGGCTTCCAATAAATTCGCTAGTTTTTTGTTTAATTTCAGTCTTATTTTTTTGACCCCATAAACACATATGTAATAACAATGTACAGCACTCGTCTGTCGTAAATACCCTCCCATGCTTTCATTCTCCGTTTTACTTGTTACTTCTTTTTCGCGACACAGTGATTTAGTAGCAACAGCAGTTGCTGAAGCGACGTGGTTGCTATAGAAACCAGTCATAAAAAGCGTCGCTCAGCTCCTTACATATTTTTACAATTTTTAACACCAGAAAATTTATCATAACTTTTATTTTACGGAACAAAAATTAATTTTTTTTCACAACATGGCTGAGAAGGTGATCGATAAACTGTCATAATTGCTTGAAATTTGATCGAAAAATAAGTGAGCTGTGAAGCATTAAAGCAGTTCTAAATGACTAAAAATGACTAAAACTGCCACTTAACCATATTTTCAAACTGAATCACACACACACACACACACACACTAACACGCATATATATATATATGTATATATGTATATAATAGATGCATTTTTGTGTCTGAAGGATAGTTATTTTTGGAATATTTTTAAATGACATAATGTTTAAGTTTGTCTAAATAGTTACAGAACCACTTGTCCTTAGTTTATGTTTTGTAGTCTAAATTTTTGCAAAAATATCGTATATATATATATATATATATATATATATATATATATGTGTGTGTGTGTGTGTGTGTGTGTGTGTGTGTGTGCGTGCGTGTGGATAGATTCATTTATACGGACATGTATAAACTTCGCTACACTGGCATGACAATTTTTCGATCTGTAGGTAAGATTTCATCAGGCGAAATGTCCGTCTTTTCATTTAAAAATGAAACCATTTCTACAATATTTTTCAATATGTTAATTGCCTCTATTCAATCTCAAAAGACAATGGATACCTTCTGTAAGAATGGTTGCGCGTGTAATTGTGAGGCAATTCACACCTATTCACATCTCTCATGAATCGGTACTGCTTGAGTCCAGTGGCAAGAAGAAGTTCAGGAGGACTAGAAACAATGCCGAAATAAGCAGATAGCACATACAGCACATGGAATTCCCAAATGGTTACCCATGTTAGTACTGACCGGGATCAACGTTGCGTATATTTCAATATGAATAACTAAATAAAAGGGCGGACTTTTCACGTAGTGAGATCGAAACATTGTCATGCCGGTATAGCGAAGCTTGTATAGGTTTGTATAAATATTATTATGAACAGACCTATTAATTATTATGATATATCTATATATATAAATGAAACATCTGGTTTGTTCGAAATCGCTAAACTAGAAATCTATGACTGGGGTTTTTGTTGTATTTTGAAAGAATGATTGTATCTAACCCATATGTGTTTTTAAATATTAAAAAGTAAAAAATAATGTGGTATCGCCACGGCTGAAATCGGAACCGAAAATAAACGAAAACAATTTTTTAATGTGGTAATATTTTTTACTTTTTAATATTTAAAAACATAGTAGGGTTAGATACAATCATACAAATAGTTCCGGTTTATATAGTTTTTATTCCGGTTTTTATTTCTGCTTTCATTAATTTTTTTTTTCTTCCAGCTTTTTTTTTTCGTTCATGCTTTTTCTCCCCGGCATAACAAAACAAGTATTAAAAATAAAACTACTCACCGGGATTCGGCAATTTGGTTAAAAATTCTTTTACAAATCACTTGAAGCTCTTAGTCGGTCCTTGCAAGATTAGCTGGTAATGTCAGACCATTTGGGAATGCAGCAATATTGCTTGCAGGAGATTTCAGACAAATGTTACCTGCAATTTCTCAATCACCACCAGCAGATGAAATAAATGTTTGCCTCGAATACTCTAGTTTTTTGTGCTATGTGAAGACATTAAACTTAACTCAAAATGTGTGTGTCCAGTTGCAGATTGCTCGATCCGTACAGAAATTTTTGCATCATTTATGAGAAATGGGATACGTAAAAGTGCTGGCTGATCCGAGTTAAGGGCGAAATTCTTTGACTCTTAACTTCTGTAATTTTATAACATCAAAAGAAGAGTTGGTTAAAAAGGATTTTCCGAATATTCAACTTAATTATACGAATTCTACTTGGCTGAGTGAACGAGCTATTCTTGCAGCTCAATACAATGACGTCCACAAACTTAACGCTATTATTCAACGTAAAATGCCAAGTGAGGTAGTCACATACAAATCCATGGACACAGAAGTTGTTTTTATATAAGAAAATGTGAATGCTTTTTTTTATTAACACCGTAAATTGTTAGGTGGAAGAACGGAAGAGTGTTTTCCAGGAAAATTCACGGTACATATGCATTTTGGTATCGTGCTGAAATAATACCGTCATTTTTCAGCCATTCTTACCATGAGGAGGGGAGGGTGTTTCTAACTATTCTGTGTTTCCAACTAACAATTTATTAAAAAAGGGGTACTTATGCATTTAACGAACCAGACGTAACGTCGTGCGCTTAGTTTCAACTCGAAGCTCATGGGCGCGCCTGAGTAGCAGACGAGAATTCCGATACGACCCCGCCGATAAGGAAGGTTTTTTTTCTTGGTGAGCGTACCAAATAGAATTGCAAAAACTCTCCTACCACTAATAAAAAATATATATATTCTGCCCGGACCACCGAAATAATAATGCTGAAATAATAACGTTATTTCGAAAGCCATTCTTAACATGGGGAGAGGAGGGTGTTTTGTAATTATTCTGTACTTGCACCTAACAATTTTATTTAAAAAAATATATATTGTGAAATTTTAATTTAATCTGAAAAAAAACAACTACTTAAAATAACGCGGTACCAAAAATGCATAACTACCAAAAATTTGCTTACAAATTATTTTACACACACACACACAAACACACACACACACACACACACACACACACACACACACAAAGAAACCTATTCTTCATGGTTAATAAAAATAAAAAATTACGGTAGTTTTTTTTCCCTGTTGATGCTTCTACATTTAAAACTTTACTTTGTTTCTTCTACGTAGCATTGTTATTATTTCATCGGCAACGATCGGCATTATCCGGCTGGTGACGTCATGCTCTGGAGAAAGCCGCTCAAACGCTGAGTTACGTCTGGTTCGTTAAATGCGTATTGGTACTCTTGAAGATATTGATCCAGACGTAACTTAGCTGTCGCTCGGCTTTCTCCGGAACATTACGCCAATTACGTGACATAGGACCCGAGCTGTTGATGTCATGTTCCGGGAAAAGCCGAGCGAACGCTGAGTTACGTCTGGACAAATATCTGCATTAGTACCGGATTATTCGTGATTGATGTATTAAGAATATAAGAAACGTGCATTTTTTTTTATAGATTTTTTCTATTACACCAATTTGAGCACCGGCAACGCGTGGAAATATATATATATATATATATATATATATATATATAAACCAAGTTATGTGTTCATCAACTTTTCGTCTTTATTTCGAGACTTTCTCTGGATATATATATATATATGTGTGTGTGTGTGTGTGTGTGTGTGTGTGTGCGTGTGCGTGTATTATTTGATTGTTGAGTGATTGTTTTTATTACTTCTAAATCTGTTGCCAATACTCTTAAATACTTTGTTGTCACATGTGTTTGTATATCCGCTCCTAGTTTTAAGATTTCCTGGCGGATTGAAAGCGATCGGGAGTTTGGAATTAGTATTAAATTGCTTGGAATTATTATAAATAATCATAAATTTATAAGGTTTATACATTTATACTGTTTCATAAACTTATAATGATAAAAATGTTATGGCCCTTTGACCGTAAATTTCGGACTGACATCCATTTCTAAAGAGTACGAACCGCTAGCATGTATCGGATTATAATTAGGTTTAATGTATCGCTATGCACTCATTAATATCTGTATCACAACTGCCGTTAGTTATTTTACGATCCTGGTTTGTTATTGATATCCCATCCTCGATAACGAATTTATGGATCTTTATCAAATAAACAACCGTCTTATTTATTTGGTCACCGGATACCTCCCAGCCACAAAACGATAGAAAACATAAACAACATTCCCGAGTAGCAGACATGAGATGCACATATGAGACGCTACAGTTAACATTGATATAATAGTACTGAACTTTTGAAACACACACACACACACACACACACACACACACACACACATATATATAAAATGACTGTAGAAATTCCCCTTGTGAATAAAGTATCGTAGGTTTGCAACAACAGATGCCACATATAAATTCAATACATCAAGGTTATTAGCCACTATCGTATGCAACTTTCGAACACCATTTTGTCGTTATAATAAAATAGTACATTGCCTCCTAGGAACAACACCATCACAATCGCAGCATCTTAGAAGAATGGAGGTCTTATTTTTACGTTTAAATATTTAGTCCTCCTACCACTGCTAGTCAACACCGGTAGGAAGGCTACACTTTCCACATATTCTAGGCTTATACAGCACTTAATTGACTTATACAAACACAGGTATAGCATTTACTTTCCCCTATTAGAATCAACAAATAATAAAATCGCCCTTGGCAAAACTCGCTTCTTCTGATTGGTTGCCCACAAATTCTCTTATTCCAGAATTGCCTCATTCTAAACGAACACTTCAAAACAATACATTATGGGCTCGATTAAATTCATAAAGTTTAGTGGTTTCATTTGTTTCTTTTAATTGGCAACTATTTTCTTCTGTTTTTCTTTTAAATACTTTTCTTTTTGCTTTAGCGAAACCATATATTGTTGGTTTTGTTTGTGTTTAAAAAGTTGGTTCACTATTTTTTACGACCTATACGGCGTCGTGTATCCACTAACAACAAATGCTAATCTAATTTTTTGAAAAAAAGTATTTTTATGGTATAACCCAGCGTAGTATAAACACTCCCAGCTCCCCATGTTAAGAACGGCTTCCAAGGTTGGGAGTGCTTATTCCGATAGCCGTTTTTCTACATTCGTATTTATTTCTTTATTTATTTCTTTTTTTTTTGTGTTCATCAAAACTTCTTTACTTCTTTTTTTCTTCTTCCAATTTTTGCTCGTCTGCTCGCTTGCGTCTCTTTGCTCACCGTTTGCACAAAACATATATACTGCAGTTTGATGAATAATGTTCACTTTTATTGATTTATATATGCTTTTCCCCTTTGGTCATTCATTATATTCTTTTTGGACTTATGCATTTGTTAAAGCGCAATGAATTAATCATGTGATTATTTAGAAACCCATTACAAACGTGAGGAGGGGATATTGTTTTGCAACTATTGCATACTTTCACCTAACAAATTAATAACAGATGCTGTAAAAACATTTCTCTACAGAACGCCATAGTGCTAAAAATACAAGTGTATTAATTGCTCAAAAACAGAAATTAAACATCTGATAACCTTAAAATTATCCTAATGGTACATAAATACTGGCAACATATTTTGAACAATTCAGCATGTTAACTTACATGCATAAGTAAAAATAAATCATGCATAACATCTTTGAAGTTTTGATAATCGCTCAAAATTTTAACATTAAATACTGGGACCCTAACAATTTTGTTACGGGGAGCTCTAACAAAAAGTTTAGGAATTATTGTCATTTTAACACGCATTGTTAACTCTTCCCTTGCTTACACGGAACTACCATAAAATGCAATCAAATACATATTTCTCTTTCCTTGCTCGGACGGAACACTCTCAAAATGTAAACACAGCATTAGTTCGCGAATGTGAATACCGACACCCCACTACCCCCACCCTAAAACGGCCATAAGATTTATTTTCTTTTACTGGTACCAATATTTAATTTTCGATGATGGAAGTAATTAACAAGACTTCACTGATGCTATATATTTTTTCATTTTCTTTTCTGTTGACGATTCAATTTAATTTTATATTCTTTACTGATTACCAAGGTTACAAAGCTGTGATTTATCATCGCGACACTTTCTTTTTAGAACTGATTAAACACTTGCAAATAAGTCAGAACACAAAAATATTATGCAGGTAGGTTGCAACCAGTACCTGCAGATTATCGCCCCAAACCAACACTAATCGCCAGTAACCAACAGTACTGACAATCACAGACATTGGCTTCCATTAGCTGTCACTGGGAAAAATGCCCGACAGTGGAAGACAGATTATTTCATTTGGGCCACGGTCGTCAGCGTTCGCTAATTTCCAAGGAACGGCAGTAGCCACCTACAAAAACCGTAGTTTAATTTGTTTTCGAAGGGGATCCTTTAACGGTTCTCTTCTGGATCTGTTATGCTTCCACCGGGTAACGCCGGTTAACGGGTCCTGTGAGTGTATATATAGTTTTTTTTTTTTTTTACTTAAACCATTACAAATTGTTTCAATCGATAGGATAATAATATTATTCTGCCGATCTCTTCAGACAATTCAAGTCAAAATAAATTTAAAAGAAAGATTCTTTAAAATTACAAATGAGCATAAAGACCCCTCCCCTCAAGAGCTGAAGTGCTGGTTAGAGAGGGGAGAGGAAGGAGGGAGAGGGAGGAAAAGGAAACGGAATTTGTAAGAATAGTAAATATAATAATTATCTATCCTATTAACTTTTACTAATTATTTACTAATTATAAATCTATAATTATATAAAATATCTTATCTTAAAGTTATTGGACGCGTGCATCCAACTTTTTTTAAAACTGGGCGTATCTTAGCTCTCTCTACCACCGCGACCACAGTAGTTGGGCACAACGGCACTTCTAACCTATGTATGCCTACATTAGCACGTACAATTTATTTTACTGCTGCCCTCTATTGACACGTGTATGACAGACTCCTGTTTGTTATTTATCTCTTTCAGTTTCTCTAACTCCGTAATATTTTCCCTTCCCCCACCACACTTTTCCGCTTTATTTTCTTCCTCTCTTAACAAACAATCTTCTCTCTTCTTTTTAATTAATTTTAATTTTAATTACTTTGTTTCTTTGTATTTTTAATCTGTAATTATATATATATATATATATATATATATATATATATATATATATATATATATATATATAATCTATATTTTTCCCTCACCCCTCTTCTTCTCTTTTCTGTTTTCTTTTCTTCCCTTTCATCCCTCCCTCTCCCCTCTCTATCCAGCACTTCAACTCTTGTCAAGCAAAAAAAAAACCCCAAAAAAACGAGGTTGAAATAATAAAAACACACACGCACGTACACACACACACACACACACACACACATATATATATATTTTTTTAGTCATCGACATACAGTCCTGTTTCGTTGTATCACAACTCATCAGTGCCGCTAGACCAGCATCTCTCCCAAGCCAAGGATTGAACCTAGAACCGTCGTGTTGACAGCCGGCGGTTCTCCCACTCGACCATGGAATTGACGCCCGTAACTAAATCGTCGGAATGTCTATTTAAATAGACACCCGCCACCACTTTTATAGTGCTCAAATCGCATGTTCGTAAATAAACAAACAACGAGCTTCGCATTTTCAGCCAATTGTATATATATATATATATATATATATATATATATATATATATATATATATATATATATATATATATATAAAATTTAGATGAGAAATTTGAAAACTTAAAGTGTCAGAAATAAGGATAAAATCATTTTATTTACTTTTATTGTTGTTGTAAGTCCGATATATTTCGCTATAAATAGCTTCATCAGGGTAGGAAGTCCGGCAGGTTATTTTTTTTTTATTCTTTTTTGGTGTTCAGGAGGAGATAATGCTTCGAAGTAGAAGGGAAGAGAAATGTACGTCTTATTCCGCTGGTTCCACGTGTATTAGGCTCTAGTTTTGAGCGGGAAATTTAAAGTAAAAATATGGTTACCCACTTTAGAAGACACTTATTTTGAATAAAATTTAGATGAGAAATTTGAAGTTAATTATCGCGCTTTGGTTTAAAGAACCAATTTTCCAGAAGTCATATCTTGAGTCATCCTTACATCTAGAAATACCTATTGCATATTCGTACAGGAGTTTTTGGTCACAACTAAGATCATGTATTTCATCAACTTTCAAAATTGAATCCAAAGGACTGCTAATAGTGGAAAATGATATTTGGGGTATATAATGGCAATCATTTGAGCATAAGTTCCCCAGGGGGCCACTGAATGTTGTAAGGTCTATTGTACAACCATCCGTATTTTTAAAAAGGACCCTGAAAAGTAGTACATTATGGTGTAAAGAGCAACCAATTGTGTGAATTTTTTTACAACATTCTTTTTTTTAAATTGCAACCATTCCACCTTCACAACCTGTATTTGCATTAGTGTTGTCAACAAGGATGGCCTTGATGGTGTCCTCACTGTTGGATTCATGTAAAATATCCACTACTTGTTCTGCATGAATAGCATCCTTTGCGCAACTATTATGAAGAACTCTACGTGTCAAATATTTACTTTAATATGGTGTCTCTTTTGTAAAAGTTAAATAGTGTTTTGGTTCCTTAGTTTTTTCATAGTTTTCTCTCCATTTTCCTCCACAATTTCTTTATACTGCAATGTGTCTTATCCATTCTCCCATCAACTCCAATACATATTAGATTTTCCATAAAAGCCAAGTACGTCCAAGGATGGAATACTGTTGCCATATCTGGGCAAGAGCTGCTAAAAACAGCCTATCCTGCCTTGACAGAGTACAAAATAGACTTCGTGGCTTAGTGGGGGATGTCCTTTTCTCTACCCTGCAACCTCTCTCCCACAGAAGAGACGTTGCGAGCCTATCCTTGTTTTATCGTTATTTCCATGGCAGGTGCTCGTCTGAACTCCAATCTCTGGTCCCCCCTCGCCAATCTTTCACGAAAAACACCCGTCTAGCTGAATCCACTGTGAAAAATTTCCCCCACTCTTTATCTGTGCCTAAATCAAAACGCGGATTCCATGAACAAAGCTTCTTTCTTAGAACTGCACGCCTGTGGAACTCTGTTCCGTCTGCCTGCTTCCCACCGGACTACAACTTGGATGTGTTCAAATCCAACGTTAACAAATTCCTAATGAACCGCCCCCTTAAGTAAACACTTCATCAAATCTCCACACTAACGTAATGTACTTGCAATAACCCTTATCCCTGAGTGGCTTCCGGGCCTTGATAAGTGGTGATCACTGTGTAAAAAAAACAACAAAAAAACAATTTTCATCATATTTTTCTTGAGCCGTTGCTTTCACTTTAGTATTTGTCCTGTCAACTTTACATTTATCAATAATTATATCGGTCATATTAATATTAGATATAAGAAGGCCCACAGCTTTCAAATCCAAGAGCAAGGCATTGGCAAAGCTGGATCAAAGATTAGAAGATAGGTCTTTGCTAACTAACTCGAGAGCATATCTTGGAAATTTGATAGGGCGATTTGGCGTCAAATATTCTTCTTCTGATTCTTCTCTTGTAGAAGATGAGTATGAAGGGGAGGGCATTATCCTGGAGATTTGATGTTGAAGCTGTTGGTAATGAATGCATTTTTTCTTAACCCCTTTCTTTCCTTTTTACTTCTTTGTATGGTACGTTTATCTACTGGACCAAGCTGAAAAGTGCCCTTAGGCTCTCTTTTGCGCTTCTGATTCTTTAGGCATTCAGAGTCTTCAATTGCTACCTGAAAATTTTTTCTTACGATATATGCATTTGGTCAATTATTAAATTGATTTGTGTTACTATAAAGGAAAAACAAATTACACATACTACTCCTACTCCTACTCCTACTCCTACTACTACTACTTATAATAGCAGCAGTAAATTTATTAATCCCTTGAGCTAAATCACTTCCCCAAAATGGGATTCTAGATTTATAAATGATTATGTAGCGAAGAGAATGTATGTAGAAGAGAAAAAAAAAAGAGTCTCGTCTTTGGTAACATTTATTTGTTGCATATTTGTTTATCATTTTTTTTTCTTTTTCTGTTAATTGCAGTAATAACTGTCCCAATCCCATTTTTCTTTCTGAGGAAGATTAAATGTAGATGTAATTTCTTTTTAATTAAGAAAATCTTTAGAATGTGTTCTCTCTTTGCATTTTATGTAAGATTATGATAAACTCATCGGAGTTTTTCGTCTATATTTTTCGCTTGCGTCCAAAGAGACGCGCAAAAAAAAAAACTTTATTTATTTAAGAAGAAGCCGGTGACAAACACCATCAATATATAGCTGGCACCAACGAAATTTAAAAACCTCATCTAGAGCATTTTAAAACCTCTTAATAATCAAGTGAACTCCCTCGGATGGGGCTAGAGACATTTAACGAATAGATGCGAAAAATTTAAAAAAAACCTAAAGACAAGTTATCTCTCAATAAATGATCAATAAATAAAATAAATTCAATTCTGTGAATTAATGTTAAATCAGTAAATGAGATTTATAACCCATTCTGTGGCACTTTCCAGTCTTAAGTTGTAAATGAATGACTTCTAATAATAATAATAATAATAATAATAATAATAATAATAATAATAATAATAATAATAATAATAATAATAACAACAACAACAACAATTTGCGTTTGTTTCATTTTTAATTATCAAAAAAATTAAAAGAATCAGTTTGGAATCGGAAATTAGGCTATAATTTTTCGGATACCGATACCGATTCCGATACCCCGAAAAGTTCCGATTCCGATTTCGAAAAATCGTACCAACACTTATATATATATATATATATATATATATATATATATATATATATATATATATATATATATATATATATTAATGAAATCAAAGCGACGTAGTGTTTACCTGTCGGGGGTAGTTACAGGTACAAGTGTTTTCAGTTCGTCAGAGTATTCACCATCAAAGTATTTGTAGAACAGACAGCGGGATGTAATATCTCGTCGATGGGACAGAGGCTGAAGCCTAGATGACAGTTCAGGGCCTATCAGGTTGACAACTCTCTTTTGAACCCTGTCCAGGAGTGAGAGATAAGCAGCAGATGCACCAGCCCAGATGTGACAACAGTACTCCATACATGGGTGAATGGTGGCCTTATAGAGGTACAGGATACTTTCAGGCGCAAGTAGTTTTCTAGCACGGTAGAGGGAGCCAACCTTCTTTGCAGCAGCCTTGGCAATGCTCTCAATGTATCTATTCCAGTTCATATTCCCTATAAACGTTAGGCCGAGGAGTTTAAAAGAAGTACTTTCAGGCCATGTGTTCTTGGCCATTGCTATTGGTGATAGAGAAGGTTTCTTGTAGTTATTGAAGGAAACAAGATTAGTCTTAGCAGCATCGAATGTGACCATCCATTTTTGTCCCCATTCCACTACAGAGTGGAGGTCATCCTCTAGTGTTTCTGCTAATTCCTTGGATATGTGTTCATTTGTTTTCCCCTCATATTTGTTATAGAGAGTGGTGTCATCGACAAATATAGTCATCTCCGAAACAATTTTATCAGGGAGGTCATTTATGAATATCAGGAATAATAGAGATCCAAGGATAGACCCCTGAGGTACTCCCGCATTTATGTCATATCGTTTAGATGTACGACCGTCGAGGACAACTTGGATTTTTCTCTTACTTAAGAAGGATTTAATTACATCATGTATTTTTCCAGTGATTCCATATGATCTAATTTTCCTTAGAAGAGCATCGTGCCATACCCTGTCAAAAGCCTTAGATATATCAAGGGCTACCGCTTTCCCCTCCCTTGTTTTGTCCAGTGAACAGTATATGCGTTCAGAGACTACAGTTAAGATATCCGCTGTTGAACGGGCTTGCCTGAATCCATATTGTTTGTCAGTCAGGAGTTTAGCAGCTGTTAGGTGCTGGACTAGGGCTTGATTAACTAAGGACTCAAATATTTTGGCAAAAAGCGGGAGGAGGCTAATGGGGCGATAATTTAGTGGGTCAGTTCTTTCACCAGAATTCTTGAAGACTGGTACCACAGAAGCGGGTTTCCAGCAGTCGGGAAAGCAAGATTTGTTGAGGCAGTTATTATAAAGTTTGGAGAGAACTGGAGCAACTTCGGCAGAGCATTTTTTTAATAGCACAGCCGGGATGAGATCTGGTCCACATGCTTTTGAGGTGTCTAGGTTTTTTATAATACCATGTACCTGAGAAGAGGTGATTTTCAAATCGTCTAATGTGGCGTCTGTCCGCAAAGGAAAGTCAGGGAGGGAGTGGTGTGCCGGGTCCAGTGTGGAGTTTGAGGCACACCGACTGGCAAACAGATTAGCCTTGTCAGTTGCCGTGCAAGCAACCTCATGATTGTTTGATAATGGGGGAATCGTTGACTGTCCATTATTTACTACGCTGTTATAGATTTTCCAAAAATCACGGGTTCCTAATTTCTGTGCTTCGATGCGCTTTCTGGTGGTTTCAGAGTAATCTGTCTTAGATGTCGCTATCACTCTCTTACAATTATTTCTAGCTTCTATATACTTCTGTTTGTTTGAGCTGGACTTATGTCGGTTGAATCTGCGGAACGCATGCTGCCTTTGACAAATAGCAGCTGCACAAGCAGAAGTAAACCATTGGGGAGAGGGAATGCTTGCTATAGAATTTCCGTACGGGAACATGTGCTTCAATTGCAGTTTTGAACCATTCAGTGGTCTCATTTGCACACTGTTCCGCTGGAAGAGAAAAGATATTTTGCCATGGGGCATCTCTGATGAGATCCCTGATGGCTTCCCAATCAGCCTTTTTGTAATACCTCGTTGTTTTGAGTAGTGGGTCTTCAGTTTAAGGGTGAGAATTTAGGGTGATTTCTACCATTATCACAGCATGATCAGCATTCCCGAGTGAGCTGTGGGCATTTGTTGTACAATCATCGGGAACCG
Organism: Euprymna scolopes; assembly: GCF_053919585.1. Classification (NCBI taxonomy): domain Eukaryota; kingdom Metazoa; phylum Mollusca; class Cephalopoda; order Sepiida; family Sepiolidae; genus Euprymna; species Euprymna scolopes. The sequence continues at coordinate 14,886,936 of NC_136500.1, forward strand.
TTGTCAGAAAGAGATCTAGAAATGAAGCATGTTGATCTTGCTGGTCTGGGAAACCTGTCGGAAATGTAACCGTCTGAGATAGGGAATGGGATATAGAGAAGCTATGTGTTGTGCTAGCAGCTACGTCTGTGTAATTAGAGAATCCTAGCCAGTTACTGTGGTGGACATTGAAGTCACCAATTACATGTCCTTGTGCGCTAGTATCGAGGGAAAGTGCTATATCTATGCTGTCAGACACTTTGTTTATTAGGGTACAGTCCTGGGTTGAGGGAGAGCGGTAGAGAAAATACAAGTAACTAATATTATGTTGCATATTTAGTCTGAAGCACATAAAGGCCTTGTCGTCTGATTCTAGTTTTATTTCTCCAGTCAGAGGGAGGGTGTTACGAATATAGACTCCAAGCCCATGCATATGTCTGTCGGAGTCCTTACGGCAGAGTGGGAGATAGCCAGGCATATTAAAGTGGTTAGAGGGAATGGAGGAGTGAAGGTTAGTTTCACTTAATGCTAAGATATCCGGGGTGTTTACAAGGAGAAAATATTCAACATCATCTAAGTTAGTTCTAAGCCCACGGATAGTCGTAAATGCAAGCCTCAAGGAAGGAGACAGTTTGGTTTCCGTGAATTTAGTCCTGGTTTAAACGTAACTTTTGGTTGAGTTGTCATTTCATTTTATTTAATTTAAAATTTCAGTTAGGGTGAGTGAGTGAGGTGGTGCTGGATATGTGGTTGTGCATAATATCAGACGTGCAATACAAGTAGACCATCAGCTGTCCTCACCCACAGGATTGTGTCCTCAGGAAAGCCCACCGTGCAGGAGTGCAGGGTCCCTTTCAATGCGCGACATGGCACTACAAACATCCCGATATTATACAACTGTTGATGGAGCAGTCGCTCTAAGCGCTATGAATAAGTTAGGGCCCCTGTACTATCAGTCAGAAGCAGCAGCCAGGAACTGTCAATCCGGTACCCTCAATCCATTAGGCAAAGCCAGCCCAGTCCAACTGCACCGACATATATGGTACTGAAGCACCCCACTGTGTCTAGTTTAGAGGGATGGAGTGTGGCGGGAGCGGGGAAAAGCGGCGTTCATTGCCCTAGTCAGGAAACAAGATCAACCACTGGGTGATTAAGACGAGTCCCTGTGATAGCACCTCTACGCCTGGCAAAGAAGGAGTATGATATCCGGGCGATAGATAGAGCGTATCTCCTCCTTAAGCAGTTTAGGTTTGCCAATTGGTGATTTGTTTGAGTCACCACCTCTAGGAATGTTGTCGTCCAGGACTGAAGAGGCCTCCCTCCCCTAGGTTTAGCTTCAGAGATTTCCTTCTCCTAGATGAATGACCTGGGAAGACCTACGGGTCCATCAGCACCAAAGGGTTCGCCCCGCGCCTGGGTCCTAATCCAGGTATTTCTGCGACCCCGCATGGGTAGGTAATAGTAATTAGTTATATAGGTTAATATCTACTATACTCTACTAATATCTATAACATTATATAATCAATTCTAAATGCTGCAATATTTTAAGTCATAAATTTATTATATTTTTCTAGAATATCTTGTCCTTTTCTTTTCCAGTTTTAACTTTTTACTTCTCTTTTCGCGAGAGCGGTGGATTGGTAGCAACAGTAGTCGCTGAAGCGACATGGTTGCTACGGAAACCAGTCGTAAAAAAACATCGCTCACCTCCTTACGTTTTTTTTTACGATTTAGAACATCAGAAAATTAATCATAAGTTTTGTTTTCTGAATGAAATTCAATTTTATTTTCAAAATATAACTGAAAAGATGATCTATAAACTATAAGTGTTTGAAATTTGGTGCGTATATTATTTTATTCAAATTAAAACAATTTCTCCCACTTAACTCTGTTAAAACACGATAGTGTTTGAATGATATATATATATATATATATATATATATATATATATATATATATATATATATTTAAACGAGTGTAGCCATCAACAATTGTGTTTTTTTTAAAGGTTTTCATCATATTTTTATTTTAAAATATTTTTATAAAGCGTTTCGAGCTTAGGGTGTGCTCTCTTCGTTTCGCCCGTTTAGTGCAGGCTTTTTCAAGGGCAAAAGATGTTCGTTGATTAACTGAATGGCGTCATAAACGTAGCTTTTGGTAAATTTTGAAAGAAATAATGCTCATTTTGTGACGATATACATTTTCAAGTATACATAGAAGAAAAAGGAAAACGAAAGAGGGAAAATGAGGTAGGAAACGTATAAATGAAAATTATGAGAAAAGAGAAGGCGAAAAGAGGTAGGGTAGTTTCATTTTTCTAGTTATTTCTCTTTTTATTTTTTATGCCCTACACTAGACAGTCTTATGTCTCCACTCGTGCAACTTTCGATGGTGCAACTAGCTATAGCTAGTGATATTTATATTATTTGATGTTATCAAGATGTATCTTTTAATGTCAACACGCATATATATATATATATATATATATATATATATATATATATATATATATATATATATATATATATATATATGGGAAGATGGCCACACACTTTTTGAAGACACTTATTTTAAATAAAATATAAACGAAAATTTTGAAAACCTTTAAGTATCGAATGTAATGATAAAATAATTATTTATTTATTTATTTTTAATTTGTTGCCGATATTTCGCTAATAAATAGCCTCATCAGGGTAGGAAGTTCGATCAAAAATAAAATAAATAAATAATAATGATAATGTAGTTTATCAAATTCCGTCTGTGTTTGTTTATAATATCACGTCAGCTTATACTGTTGCTTGACGATGAATGCCCGACAAACTCACTTCCGGTTAATGTTTAGTTTTAAAATATGCAAACAAAGAAATGATTTGCAGCGATTTTAAATGGTATCTCCTCTTTGATCGTAAATTTAATTTATTAATAAGAAAAACTTAAAATAAAATGGTGAGATACACCCGAGATCATTCCATCTGTAGTTGAATGCTCTACCATCTATGTTTCCAGATGTCAACAAATCTTTTTTTTTCTGAGAGAAAATTATTTGTTGAAATTTTATTATCTCCCTTGCCGGTGCAACCTTAAATATTTCCTTGTAACTTTTTTTATATCTATAAGAAAGAAAGACTATTTTAAGGATCGGATTTTTTCGATTTTCGATACTTATCGAACGAATTTTTGTATAAAACATATCTAAAAACAATGCCAGACATATAAATTATCTTTGTGTGAAATTTGCAAAAGATATGTTCAGTCGTTTCAGAACCTATAAGGAAGGAAGGGACTCACACACACATACACAAACACAGTGAGTTTTATATGATTATCTCTTGCTTTAATCATTAATCTTATCCTAACTTATATATTATGTCTTTTCGGGCATCTCTTGTTTCATTAATAATTTTATGTGAATTTAAAATATCTGATTTATTATATCTCTTTTAGTCATCGCGTAATTTAACCAATATTCGCATGCTAAGTTATTTATTAATCTACTCTGTTTTAATCTATCATCACATACCAATTAACACGTATTCTACCTTTTTGTGCATCTGTTGTTGTAATTACTAATCTCATATTAATTTTAAAATATCTTATTCATTATATATTGTTAGAGCATTTCTCTTTTTATGAATAATCTCTCTTTTTTTTTTTTACATAGTGATCACCACTTATCAAGGCCCGGAAGCCACTCAGGGATAAGGGTTATTGCAAGTACATTACGTTAGTGTGGAGATTTGATGGAGTGTTTACTTAAGGGGGCGGTTCATTAGGAATTTGTTAACATCAGACTTGAAGACATCCAAGTTGTAGTCCGGAGGGAAGCAGGCAGACGGAACAGAGTTCCACAGGCGTGCAGTTCTAATAAAGAAGCTTTGTTCATGGAATCCGCGTTTTGATTTAGGCACAGATATAGAGTAGGGGAAATTTTTCACAGTGGATTCAGCTAGACGGGTGTTTTTCGTGAAAGATTGGCGAGGGGGGACCAGGGATTGGAGTTCAGACGAGCACCTGCCATGAAAATAACGATAAAACAAGGATAGGCTCGCAACGTCTCTTCTGTGAGAGAGGGGTTGCAGGGTAGAGAAAAGGGCATCCCCCACTAAGCCACGAAGTCTATTTTGTACTCTGTCAAGGCATGATAGGCTGTTTTTGGCAGATCCTGCCCAGATATGGCAACAGTATTCAATCCTTATATTATGATAATTAAAAATAAAACTAATGCCAAAAAAGAAAAAAAACAAAACAACAACAACAACAACAACAACAAAAACAGCATTATTGTATTATTCCCCTTTGGTAATATTTTCTTTTCATACATTATTCTTATGTCAACATTTTATTAGTTTGGTGCAAAAATAATGTCTTTTTTTGACGTTCAACTTCAAAAGATCATTACTTCTTTTCATAATAAACTTTATTGATCGAAATGAGAAACATTAGAATCGACACAGTTTTGTCAACGAAAACAAGTTTATTTATCCCATTAGCATAGAAAATTGGAGTTCTGGAAACAATGAAGTCATTGAAGACCGATCCATTTTGGCTTTTGAGACATTTTTCACTTAGGACATTGTTGAGGTGCTTGAAAATATGATAATCGGTGGGCGAAAGGACCGATGAATATAGCGGATGAGGCAGTCTCGTAGCCCAATTCGTTTAACTTCTGCAGGGTCAGTTGAGCAACATGTGGACGAGCGTTGTTATGGAGAAGAATTGGTTCCTTCATATTGACCAATCTCGGGCACGTATGTTGGAGTTTCTATTGCATTTTGTGAATTTGTCGGCAGTACTTCTCCGCCGTAATCGTTTCGCCCGGATTCAAGAAGCTGTGATGAATGAGACCGGCCGCAGACCACCAAACAGTCACCATAACATTTTTTGGGTGCAAATGTGGCTTCGGGAAGTGTTATGGAGCTTCTCCGGCATCCAACCACTGTGCCGAACGTCGCCGGTTGTCGTAGAGGATCCACTTTACATCACACGTCAAACTCTGCTCGAGAAATGGGTCGTTTTCGTTGCACAGAAGGAGCGCAGAAGACACCTCAAAACGACGATTTGTTTTATCTTTTATTTATCATTTTTCCAACTTTTTTGACTTCCCTATTAGGTTTAAATAGCGAACGAAATTCGGCAATATATATACATCAGATTTGTTTGTTGCTTATAAATAATTGCAAAAAAAAAAAATTACACAAAACAGTTTGTTACATTTTTTCTAAACTATAAAAAATAATCTCTCCATGTTAAAAATAGCTTCCGGATTAAACAACCCCCAAACCTCGAAAGTGTTCTTAACATGGGAATGTGGGGGGTGTTTATAATACGCTGGGCCAAGTCGTAAAAAATTACGAATTTGCTATTATTTATTTCAAAAATAGTTTAAAATTTATTTATTTGATAAAAAAAAAATAACAGTTTCTACAAACATTTAATAAATACAAATGAACGGTAGTTTTTTTGTATATATATATATATATATATATATATATATATATATATATATATATATATATATATATATACACCAGTTTTGGTTGTTGCTTAAATCCTTGCGAAAGAGGAAAATACACAAAACAGTTTGTTTTACTTTTTCTAAACTATAAAAAAAAATAACCTCCCCATGTTAAAAATGGCTTTCGGATTAAACCGCCCCTAAACCTCGAAAGTCGTTCTTAACATGGGGATTTCGTGGGTATTCCAAAGGCCTTTTTTAACATGGGCAGGTTGGGGTGTTTATAATACGCTGGGCCAAGTTGTAAAAATTAACGAATTTGCTATTATTTATTGCAAAAATAGCTTAAAATTTTTCTACAAACATTTAAGTAGTTTTTTTTTTGTGTTTTGTTTCTACATTTAAAATTTTACTTTATAATTTCTTCGCATAACTTTGTTATTATTACATCGGCAACGATCGGCTTTATCCGACTGTTGACGTCATATTTTACAATATCTTTTTGTTTATTAAATTGTTAGGTGAAAGTACAGATAACTCGATCGGTTTTTAATGTGCGAAAACTCTAGCTCTCGAAAAAAAAGTGTAGTTCACCCCTGTTTCTCTCCCCATCTCTCTCTCTTCCTCTCTTAATATCTCTCTCCATTCACCCCTCCCTCTCTCTCTCTAAATCTATTACCCTCTTCATCTCTCTTTGAACCCCTTTCCCTCCGTAACTCCCCCTTTCTATCTCTCCTCTTTTTTCCTTTCTTGTCTCGCTGCCTCTCTGTTTCTAACTCTCCCCTCTCTGTGTCTATCTATCAATCCCATTATCTCTCTCTATCCCCTTCTCTTTCTCTATCTCTCTCTTTCACTTTCTCTTTTCTATCTATATATCTTCCTCTCTATCTGTCCATCTCTAATCTCTCATCCTATTTTAGTCTCCTAAATTAATTACAGTGAATAAGGCATTGTCAAAACATGGATAGTCACTTAATTTACGTACTGTGAGATTAAAAGTTATCTGAAAATTACTGCTACCTTGAACAGCACCAGAAGTAACTGGTAAAACCTTTCTAATTAAATTAATTTTGGCAGCCATTTGGTAACAAAATGACATAGCCTTAGCTCTTGCCGCAAGCGGAATATCTGCGACAGCAGAATACCTGCGGCCTTGCTACCAAGTAGAAGAACTACTTATTCGCCTAAAACTACTATTAAAATTCAATTTTTCGAAAATCTCATGTTCAGCATCTCCAAAACATCTAGTATGGGGGGAAAATATTGCAAAAATGCAAACTTATTGTTTTCGATGAATGCACAATGGCACGCAAAAAATCACTTGAAGCTCTTAGTCGGTCCTTGCAAGATTAGCATGGTAATGTCAGACCATTTAGGAATGCAGTAATATTGCTTGCAGGAGATTTCAGACAAATGTTACCTGCAATTCCTCAATCAACACCAGCAGATGAAATAAATGCTTACCTCAAATACTCTACTTTTTGTGCTATGTGAAGACATTAAACTTAACTCAAAATATGCGTGTCCAGCTGCAGACTGATCGATCTGCACAAAAGTTTTTGCACCATTTATGAGAAAAAGTGCCGGCTGATCCGAGTTAAGGGCGAAATACTTTGACTCTTTACTTCTGTAATTTTATAACATCAAAAGAAGAGTTGGTTAAAAAAGGGTTTCCAGATATTCAACTTAATTATACGAATCCCACTTGACTGAGTGAACGAGCTATTCTTGCAGCTCAATACAATGACATGCATAAACTTAACGCTATTATTCAACGTAAAATACCAAGTGAGGTAGTCACATACAAATCCATCGACACAGTTGGGGAAGCAGATAAAGTGGTTAATTATCCAACAGCTAGATTTTCCAGGGAGGCCACCGCATGTACTGCTACTGAAAATTGGCGTACTAATTATCATGTTGTGAAATATAAACCAATCCAAGCTTTGCAATGACACATGGCTTTCAGTAAAAAAAAATTAACAAACAATGTCATAGAAAGAACAATCTTAACATAACCTTTCACGGGTGTATATATCTTCATTCAACGCATTCCAATGATTCCACCAAAAACACCATTGCACTTTGGGAAATTTCACTTTCCAATTTTATTGTCGTTTGCAATAACCATCAACAAAGCTCAGGGAACAATCTTTACAATTGTGTGGCTTACAGCTACAAACTGACTGTTTTTTCACATGGACAATTTATGTTACGTGTTCAAGAGTCACCAAACCAGAAAATCTCTATATCAGCTAAGTAAATGGAACTACAAAAACTGTGTACAAATACTTAATGGGGAATTAAACCTATAAGAAAGATGCATTTTCTCATTTGGAACCTTTTCAATTGCGCCAATTTGAGCCACAGCAACGCGTGGCAGGGCAGGGTAAGCTAGTTATTATTATAATTACTATTTTACTAATATGTATGTATGTATATATATATAAACTAGCGGGGGGGGGCTCTCGGCTTTGTCCGATTATAAAATACGCTTTAATATGATAATTTAATTCGTTCAGATTTTGTACATGTTATTAAAGAGCTGTGATTTCAGAAGTAAAAGAATGTATTTTGGTGCCATCAGCTAAAATCGAAACCGAAACTGTAGCATTCAAAGCTGGTGACGTTACCACTGTACCAACGTAACGTACATATAATCCGACAAAATATTAAAAGTAAACCAAGGTGAATGTACAAAATGTTTAACGATTTTGATCCATTTTTGACCTCTTAAAAACAATTTTAACCGGCTAAACATCCATAAAAGGACGGCCCGTAAAAAAATCCAATCATTTGAGGCCCCTAGCGCCGCTCTGTGACTTTTAGTTTAGGAGGAGATAGAGTTTGAACATATGGAAACAGACAGACAGACATACCGACATACCGACAGACATACAGCTTATATATTAGATTATATATTAGATTAACTACTACTTCTATTACTACAAATGAAACTGTAATAATGATAATAACAATAATAACCACTCCCAAGAACCTTCTGGCACCACACCAAATAATCGAGGTCAACAAGGAAAGAAAGACAAAGAAGAGAAAACACTAACAAGACCGTATTTGGATGCGTGCGAAAAGCACCTTGGAGAGACTTATTGCCATCCAAATTTCAGTGAAGACCAATGATCGTTACCTACGAGATATCAATGGTTAACGGTTGTTGGTATAATGCAAAGTAATTTTATTGCCAATTTAATAAAAAAAAATCTTGATTCCAGTAAAACAACTGGCCCTGACAGCATTCCTATTATAGTGCTGAAGAAGCTTCAACCAGAACAAGCTCTCATACTCACAAATCTGTTTAAGCGTTGTCTTAATGAGAATTGCTTCCCAACATCCTGAAAAACCTCATCAGTATGCCCCGTATTTCAAAATTCAGATGATCGGTCATCTCCCTCTCAGTATGGACCGATATATCTCCTGTGCGTCATGAGTAATTTGTTGGAATCTGTGTTAAATAGAAATGTTGTCAAACATCTCAGTAAAAATAACCTCCTCAGTGATGAACAATATAGTTTCCGTTCTGCTAGATCTACAGCAGATGTGTCAACAGTTATATGTCATGGGATCTCTCGATGGAGGCTTCCTTTCTATGTCAATTGCTCTTGACAAAGGCCTTTGATAGGGTGTGATGTATATACTTGATAAGATCTCCAGCTATGGTATAGATGGAAATTTCTTAATTATTAAATCATTTATCTCTAATAGTGGTTGATGGGCAGAAATCAGAAGCTCATAGTATTAATGCTAGAGTCCCTCATGGGTCCAACTCTCTTCTTGATCTACATCAATGATCTTCCAAATCATATTCTAAGATCATTCGTAGGCATTTATGCTGGCGACACTACAATCTGTAGCAATATTATAAGGACGTAAATGATCAAGTTCTCTCTGATTCTCTTTGAGCACTTGGTACAAAGGGGAAAGAGGTGGCTGGTTAATTTTAATGCATCTAAAACCAATCTTCTATCTTTGCATCATCAACGCTCTGATCCCCGTTTGAATAAAAATGAATGGCTTTCGTCTTGGGGAGGCTCCATGTTTTGACAAGCTTCTGGGTCTGACCTTTACTCCTGATCTGAAATGGAACACGTACATCAAATCCGTTGTCAAAGTCGCTGGAAAATGGTGGGATCATTCTTCCGCTCCAGTATCTCACTGCTGATTCAATTTTCTTCCTGTATTGGAGCCAAGTACATCAAAAGATGGAGTACTCTTGCCACATCTGAGCAGGAGCTGCTCAAAAGATCCTGCCTTCATACCCCTTTTTCCTTTCCTTGCAACCTCTTTCCCATAAAAGAAACGTAGCGAGACTATCTCTGCTTTATTGCTATTTTAATGGCTCATCTGAGCTCTAATCTATGGTCTCTCCTGGTCAAACTTTCACGAAAAACACTTGTCTAGCTGAAATCACTATCAATAATTTCCCCCACTCTTTAGCTGTGCCTAAACCTAAACGTAGATTCCATAAACAAAGCTTCTTTCTTAGAACTGCACGCCTGTGGAACTTTTTTTTTTTTTAGCTGACTACGAAGCAAATGTCTTTGCCTGTGCAGCGGTGTTATTTTGCATCGAATTCACGTGTTGTTTTTTCAACCAGACCTATGTTGTCGTCCATTTGCAAAGATGTTCTTCCTTCCCCCACCATAATAATTCTATTATTTATTTATTTAAATGTAGTTGCAATGCGCACTGTGTTAGGCGAACATCGCAAAGGTTAGATTCCCGTTTGAAACAACATGTACCATTAAAGATTCGTTATGCAAATTTTTCACCCTCGGATGTTCTGAATAATACGTATGGTTCTGCGATTTTCGAGCACCTTATAAATAACCATGCGTGTGCCACGCATTTCAGTGTTGGTATGTTTACGATCTTGAGTAAGTCGCACTCGCCCTTTCATTTAAGAATTCTACAGATTATTTTTATTAAGTCTTTGAGACCTTCTCTTTGCAAGCAAAAAGAAAATCTTTTAGGACTTAATTTGGTCTCTATGTAATTTTTCCCCCGTTTATCTTTCGCTTTTTTTTCTCTCCCGCCACATTCATGACTTTTTTTTAATCGTATTTTCGCCGATTTAGCTCTGGTGAGTGAGGAACGAAACCTGGTTAGCTAACCTTTATTTTCATTTAATATTTTTTAAAACATCAATATATGCCTGGCCTTTGTGCTTGTGCGTTAATAAAACTTGGTCTGTATTTAGCCATTATATATATATATATATATATATATATATATATATATATATATATATATTTCTAGCAGGAAGATCTAACGTTTTCTCAGACTGAATGAGAAATGAAGGAATGTTTCACCTTCTCATATATTATTGTCATCAAAATCGGTGAAATCACCTATTTTTCAATCTATAAATTGCCTGCTGTAAGTGGGAACCCACTGCGGTGCATATGCCTTAACGTAGTAAATTAGTCCACAATATATTTTAGTTTACATTGCACTGTAGAGAATCTACTATTGATTTGATTTGATAAAACTATTTTATATAATGGTTTGAATTAAAGTTTAAAACGCAAAAGTCAAGTATCATGCTTCGATTTTGTTCTAAATAAGAACATTCATTTCCAACGCGGTCCTGTCATTTCAAAGTCCCAACTGTTAATGTTATATGCCTGGCCTTTGTGCTTGTGCGGTAATAAAATTTGGTAGTTCACTTGTTATTTTAGGCTGTATAAGGCGTTATCTTTAGTCAAAAACGCGAGTTCCGTCTTTGATCGGATTTTCTCGATTATCGATTAGCGATATTATCGAAAACATTCTACATACGAACCTATATAAGAATGTGTCCAGGCGCATAATGTACTTGTCAGCGAAATAAAAATAAAAAAATCGGCCCTTCTAACACACTTCACTCCAAACTTCTTACAAATATTCCAGTATATCCGAAGCCCTATGCGATTTTTTTTTGCGGTACTCTCTCTGAGTAAATCTGCTACACCCTTCTGCAATGTGTTCAATTGACTCTGAAAACGTTCCACAAAACCGGCATGATGCAGCAACATCTCTCCTAGAACCACTTTTTTTTAACAGCAACGTTTCTAATGCTTGCTATTGTGCTGCATAAACAAGTTTCAGTACTCTTAGACAAATACTCAGCTCTAAGCCACTGCCATGATTTTTTATCAGCCACAGCTGCTACATCCTGGAAGAACATTTCGTGCATGTTCTTCCCAGCCAATTCCTCTGCCCTTTCCCAGTTCATAGTTACACCACTACACCTTAATCTCACATACTTCTACTTCATTGGCCACAATTTTTAGCATCCACCCCTTACTTGCTCCTTCAATGACGTCTCCTTTCACACTTATGAATCCTCTCCCAACGTCTTTCCTCTTCTGATACAACTTAGCTACGCTACTTCTAATATGGAATATACCAAACATTGCTAAAACATTTCTTGTTTTGATATCTATGGCATACAACAACAGCAACAACAACAATAATAATTGTAAAATAATACTCTTAAAACTATTCTATGATAAAATTTTATACATCTGTATCAAATTATAGAGGATACATACATACATACATACATACACACACACACACACACACACACACATATATATATATATATATATATATATATATATATATATATATATATATATATATATATAGGTATATTCAAGATTGATAACTTATGAATTTAAAAAGGTTATTATTTACATGGTTGCAATACTGGACATGCTAATTTTTTGGACAAATTGGTTAAAATTAGAAATTCTCGTCAATCGACTTAATAAATGGGTTCTTTTCACAGCATAAATTAGTCATCAAACCGTCCATTTGTATTATTTAGTATATCTAGTGTCGCGATCATATATATATATATATATATATATATATATATATGAACAAATGATTAATAAAACTTGTTACATCTGGTTGAGATTACTTTACTTGTAAATATTAACTCTTTATTATTTATAATATATTTTAAGTTTACCATTTTTATTACCTTGGTAAACTTATTGTAATTTTTATTTCTTATATATATATATATATATATATATATATATATATATATATATATATATATATATACTAGCATGGGTGCGCGGCGTTGCCCGGGTGTTTGGAGGTGTATGCTAAGCAAAAAAAAAAAACACACACACACACAAAAAAACGGGCAATTATTTAAAATTTTATCCCTATTATGACCCCTTAACATTTATTGTTTTGGGCTCAAATCAAGTTATTAAATTAGATCCATGTCCAAGGAACCTATATCCATAACTTCAAGTGTTTACACGCAAAATCGTCGGAGGCGTTTGGTAGAGTTCTCAAAGGTCAAATTATTGAATTTTGACCCCTTAACAGCCAAATTTCTGGCCGAAAACCAATCACATTGAGTTTCCCAAATCTCAGTACTCTGTATATCAAATTTCGAGTCTGTAGACTAAAAATTGACAGAGTTATTGCGTAGGGAACTGTACACAGACACACACAGACAGAAAAACACTTTCACTTTTATAGATATACTAGCATTTCAGCCCAGCGTTGCCCGGGTATTTGGAGGTGTATGTTGAGCAAAAAAAAAAAAAAAAAAAAGCGGTCAATTTTTTAAACTTTGACCCCTATTATGACCCCTAAAATTTATTGTTTTGGGCTCAAATAAAGTTATTAAGTTAAATCCATGTCTAAGGAACCTATATCTAAAATTTCAAGTGTATAAACCAAAAATTTTCAGAGGAGTTTGGTAGAGTTCTAAAAAGTAAAATCGTTGAACTTTGACCCCTTACTCGCCAAATTTCTAGTCACATCGATTTTTCCAAATCTCAGTACTCTGTATATCAAATTTTGAGTCTGTAGACTAAAAATTGACAGAGTTATTGCGTATGGAAATGTACACAGACGCACACACAGACAGACACGTTCACTTAAATATATATATATATATATATATATATATATATATATATATATACACACAGTAGAGAAGATACCCGTGTTTCGCGCGGGACTTTGCTGTACGCTCGGGTACCCGCTTCGATCTTGACCTTGTAAAATAGTGTGCACAATCCCTAGGTTGAAAATCATCAACAATCAAGGTTTGGTCATCATCGGTTTAGTGGTATGGGTTGTAAAAGAGTATATATACGTAGGCTATGGTCTTGACCTTGGAAAATGGTATGCCATCATCATTCTAGGTTTTGTCATGATCGGTTCACTGGTGATCTGAAGATTGTTGTAGGTTACATCAAATGAAACGTTGTGAAAATAACAGCTTAGATAAGAAAATTCGTCTGAATGATCCAAAAAATCCAAGTCTTTTTGAGCAACAATTTGCAATTTGGACATGTTCCGTTGTATAAGACAGACAATAAATGTAATATATGAATGTAGTTAGGAATCAGTGAGATTTTTAGTATTTGTTCTATGTGAAAAAGGGCATCCTTCCAGGCATAGCCTCTCCTACTCACACGAAGAAGGCACCCTCATACAGATATTTTGTCCCAATCCAAACTAAACATATTGCATATACAACGTTGCATTTTTTCTGCCATTTTGCTAGGTTAAAAAATTACCATTCAAAAACACTACCCCGACCATTACCCCCTCCATTCAGAGGGTCCCTAACTACTAGTCTCCTCACAATGGCAGAGTTATATTCAAGGTCAGTTTTTAATGTGGTGAAATTAGCTCTCCTAAAAAGTGTCACTCTTAATTCGAACAACAATTAAAATTGTCTCTGTTTGAAAGGGTCATTCCTTCAGCGAGCTAGAGCAAATTATGAAGTATAGTATCAGAACAGATACTACATTTTACTTTTAACCATCAGCGAATTCTGCGGATAATATACAGATTATTATTTTGTTCTCAGACCAGAGTGGTGCCTACACACCCCTTTTTGGGCAAAAACCTCGTTATGTTTCTAACTTTGCCCTCGTAGAGTGGGGGCGTGTGAAGCAAGCGATATAAGGGCCTTTTTCTTATCTCTAGAGGTATTGCGCTGCAGAAGGGAATCACGTGGGGTTTTGGTTATTTGTAAAAGGATCTTTTGATTGACTGTCATCGATATAACGGGAGCACTCTACCCTCGCCCGCCATGACGTATGTTGATGTGGCTGTAGTATGTGGTTATGTCTGCTTCAAGGGAGTCTTTAGAGTGATTGAGTTGAAAAGGCAATAAATATCGCGGCTTCGTATAAGTGGCCAGACAGTGGCGCGGCAATAAAAGTGTCACTGCTGTTTTACCCAAAACACTTAGGAAATTGGCGTTTCTCTTTTAGGGATGTTAAAAGTTGGCAATCATTGCCGTTTAAAAATGTAAACAAAACAATGATCAACGAATTCAAATGAAATCATATACACGCTGATAATTATCTAGTTTTAATCAGATCCTCAATATTTATTCAGAAATCAATCTATATATCTATAAAAGTGAAATTGTTTGTCCGAGTATGTATGTATGTGTGTGTACATGTCCCAACCAAACTACTCTGTCAATTTTCAGTCTATAGACTCGAGATTTGACGTAATCGGTAATGCGATTTGGGAAACTCTTTTTAATCCGTTTTCGGGCAGAAAGTTGGCTGTCAAGAGGCCAAAGTTCAACAATTTGTCTTTTGAAAACTCTACTAAACTCCTCCGCTAATTTTGGGCCTAATTAATTGAAATTTTAGATATAGGCTACTTGGATATGAATTAAATATTTTTATTTGATATGAGCCCAATAAATGTTAAGGGGTCAAAATTGGGATCAAAGTTATAAAAAATTTGATCTCTGCAGTCTCTACCAAATTACTAAGCCAATTTTTGGTCTAAACATTTGAAAATTTACATAAAGTGTAGTCAGTCAGAGGGTAAGCTTTTTAATCGGTGTCTGACCGAAAATTTGGCTGCCAAGGGACCAAAGTTCAAAAGATCTTTATGGTCTCTAGCAAACTATTCAATCAAGTTTGCATCTGAATATTTGAAATTTTACATAAAGATATTCAGACATGCAGCAAGCTTTTAAAAAAGTTTTGGGGCGAAACTGTGGCTGCCAAGAGGTCAAAGTTGAAAGAGTTGACCTTTGCAGACTCTACGAAACTCCTCCGCCAATTTTGGGTCTAAACATTAAAAACAAAATAGATATTGGTTACCTGACCATGAGTCAAACTTTTTAATATATATATATATATATATATATATATATATATATATATATATATATATATATATATATATATATATGCACATAAAGTTAAGAACAGTACATAGGGCCCGAGAAAAGTCGGGCTGAACTGCTAGTTAGTAATAAAGAGTGATATGTTCAAATAAAACTAAAATAGGTTTAAAGTTCCTAAAATTTGTACGTGGCGCAGTGGTTAGAATACTTGGAAAAGTCAATTGTAAAATTGATATTCTCCTGAAGGGTGAAGGTTCGGTTCTTAGTGTGGGCGACCGAAAAATAGAATTGCGAATTACTTTCGATCTCTATCCAGTCATGGCTAACGGAACACGAGCATGTTACCCCCATGAAGTAAATGAAGGGTTTCGTTCGAAATTGCGTCCAAATTCACAAGTTCGACAGAAACATTTCCGAGTTCAACATGATACACTTGAAGAACGTGATGGGACGATTCCAAAATTTTTCCCAATTCCGATCCAATTAACGATTCCGTTATACATTTCCGATTCCGATTCTTTTAATATTTATAAATATTTAATTAAGTTTTTTTTTTGTTTTGTTTGTTTTTGTTTTTTTGTAAATTTTCAATTTTTTACATAAACCCCCGAGTATTTCCGGGTATATTTTTTCTCAAATGTTTTCCTTGTAATGTATTGCAAATTGAAAGACAACAAAAGGTTTATTTTAATTTTAAACAAAGCCAAATTATATCAGTTCATCGTTAGTGTACAACATACTACTTGAAAGTTTTCATAAACAGTTGAAAATAGTCAACGATTGGTAGGTAAAATGAGAACTATGTAAGAACAAAATATCAATAACGCCCCACCCCATTGTTACGAACGAATTTCTAAATAATAATGTTTCTATTTAGAAAACCATTTTTAACATGGAGAGGGCGTTGGACTTCGTTAACTATTATGCCTTCCTTCTATGAATGTTTAAATTTTATTTTAATTATATAAATTTGGTGGGTTATTAAATTGATGTGCTTTGCTGTAAAAAAAAAACCGAGATGCAAATAGAAATAACTAGCGAAAATAACTACAGAAATTCCACAAGACACTCATTCATATGTAATATATTGTTATTGGTAGTCATTGCGCAAATAGAGATACCCTGATATTATTGTAACTCTTGTTAAAACTGCAAAAGTATTTATCTAAGCTAGCAGAGACGCCTAGCGTATCCAGGTCGTAAAGTACTCTTAAAAATGATATTTTAATTCTTGCAGATTTCGTATATATTATTATAGAGTTAATGGTCTATCGATTTTTATATATTATAAAGTTGCGATTTCAAAAAGAAAAAATATATATCTATATGAGGTGGATGCATCAGCTTAAGTTCCTTCAGCTATAATCGGAACCGAAACCAAATTTATGACGAATTCTTGATAAAATTATTTATAAGAAAATGGATACCTGGAGTTCCATCAGCTATAATCGAAATCGAAACCAAAACTTATGAAGAACTCTTGGTAAAATCATTTATAAAAAATAGATTATTTAAGTGCCATCAGCTATAATTTAAACCGAAACAAAAACTTATAGAAGAATTGTTGATAAAAGTATTTATAAGAAAATAAATGGCTTGAATGCCATCAGCTATAATCGAAACCAAAACCAAAATTTATGAAAAAATTCTTGGTAAAATGGTTTATTATAAGAAATGTGAATCTATAACAATTAAACAACAGTCAATCGGATGTAATCGTGACACAACATAAATCACACACACGCTATCGTATTAATATATAGTATTGTTAAAAGTCATAAAAAACACGCTTCTTTCCTACTACTAACCCTATATACGAAAAATATAGCAATTATATGTGATTTTATGATTTTGCTGATCGACCTTAGAATTAATGGTAAAAATTACTTAACTGCTTAAAAAGTTATAATGTATCGAAATGGGATCAGTTTACATTATATTTATATGAACAACTGAACCCCCATTCTAAATTCTAAAATAACGTTTCAGTGTGCTCACACATAATCGCCTAAAAAAGTAGAATCTCATATGTTTTGGGTATTTTAAATATAAATGAATGTTTGCTCTTTATCTATTCTATCCAGTTTTTATAAACTTCTGAGATTTTCATCTATATTTTAACTTGTGCCAAAGCTAAACAAAATATAAGGAAACATGAAATAGTTCAAAGGATGTGGTGATCGGACAAAACCAGCGTCAGAAAAAAATTCCAATCATCTGAAATCATTAAAGTGTGTAGCCTCTAATAGACACCATATGGTCATTTATCAAATAGGTGCGAAAAGTTTTGTAAAATCTGTGATATTGAATAGGCAGGTAACTCTATAATATTTACTTTGCTTACAATCAAAACTAATAAAAACAAATTAAATTAGTGTTCTCATCTTGAGTGTGATTTTCACAACGTTTCGGTCGATATAACCTGCGACTTTCTTCAGGTGTATCTTGTCGAACTCGGGAATCTTTCTGTCGAACTCGGGAATTTGGACGGAATTTCGAGCGGAACCCTTTATTTACTTCACGGGGGTAGCGTGCTCTTGTTCCGTCAACCATGACTGGATAGAGGTCTTAAGTAATTCGCAAATGTATATTTCGGTCGCCCACACTGAGGATTGAACCTTCAACCTTCAGGAGAATATCACTTTTACAATTGATTTTTCCCAGTACTCTAACCACTGCGCCAGTATTATTTTAGGGTTTGTATTCTTGCATAACACCCATAAAAAGGAAATACAATATTTTATTTATTTTATGTATAACATTAAAATTAGAAGAGTGAAAAATAAGAATATAGATCGTAATTTGAGGCTCAGATGTTGCAGTAGGGTACTAATTGATTCCAAGGAAACGCCGGGCATGCCCTGAGGAAATTAAAAACTATAAATTTGCTAAAATTTATCTCAATTAACTTCACTTTTTTTTATATCCCCCCTCACTAAATCGACACTGACTATATCCTTGAGATCTACCCCTATCCCAAATTGATTTTTAAAAAGAAGAATAAAAACAAGAAGTATTATGTTATGAATTCCTTATTCAATTCCGGGCAACGTTGCATCTTTCTACTAATTAAAATAATAAATACAACGATTACCATTATTATTATTATTATTATTATTACAATTACTATTATTATTATTATTATTATTATTATTATTATTATTATTATTATTATTATTCATTCATTCATTCATTCATTCATTCATTCATTCATTTAATTGTTTCCTGACTGGTACAGGCATTGACAGCTATGACCCTTCACCTATCTCTCTTCCTCGAAATATTCCTGAATTCATTGTTGCTCATCAGTCAGAACACCATTTACGCTGTTTCTCGAAAGTGTTCGATCTATTGCAACAAATCTCTCTGCAGTTGTACAAACAGTAGGTTGCAGTTTCTTTCTGTCCGACCAGCACAACGAGATATAAAACCATGAACATAATTAATCCTGATTGCTTCCGTATTACACTAGTCACCTGCTTTCCATGACCTCACGTTATCCTGATCGAAGGAGTAGCTGAGGTCGTTTCTCTACTTTGCCCAAGGGGTTTCCTCAGACTTGTGGAGAGAAGGATGCGCCTTACCTTTTCGATGAGACTATTGCTGTCCCGTCATCCTATTATTATTAATATCATCATTAATTGAGAACCTAATTAATATCCTTTATGATTGCCATTTTTGCTCCTATAGTGTCAACCGGCTAAAACGAGTTTTACAATTGACTTGTCGAAGAGAGGGCTTCAAATGTTTATTTATTTGTGTTGCCCTTAGACCATCCTTCCTAGTCCAAACAACTTGGCCCCTGATCATTAGCTACTCATCTCCCTTACATTCCAAACATACCTACATGATGTGATGGTGATAGTGGGGAGGCCTTACTCCCAACACGCAGGTGCGCCTTGAATAAAAACGACTGACACCTTTCGCGACACGTCTGGCAAGGTTGGGGGAAATGTTACCGAGACAGATAGATAGATAGATAGATAGATATATAGATAGATAGAGCACTGTAACCCTAACCGTAAACACATGACTTTTATTTATTTATACTTGTTATCAAATTACCATCATCGTAAAGTTATATATATACTATCAGGCCGCCCGGCGTTGCCCGGTGGCAAAATACGTTTAAATATGATATTTTAATTTATGCAATTTCGTATTTATTATTATTGAGCAAATTCTCTATTGATTATTATATTGTGCCCAATATAAGTAGTGATTTTAAAAGTTAAAATAAATAATTTGTGTGTGCTTTCAGTTAGAATCAAAACAAAAAAAAATAGCTCCCCATCCTTATCCGTTTGCGTATGACCTAAATTCATACTTATATAAAACTGCAAAACGCTAGCGTTATTTAAGATATAGCGTTTAATTAGCACATACGCAGAAAGAAACGGGTATAGTCGAGTTATGTCAGGTCAAGGTCAATGGGTTTTTTTCAATTTTGACCCTTAGCAGTTATTTTAGCGACTAAAAACCAAATCGCAATTGTGCTACAGACCCAAATACCCCATATATAAAATATCAACTCTGTAGATCAAACATTCAAAGAGGAGTTTGGTAGAGAATGCTCGCACACACAACGACAAGGTTATTTTTGTATATATATTAGCATGCCCCCCGACGCTGGCTGCCCAATCGTAAAATACACTGAAATATATGTAAATACATGGAAATGTTGTATTTATTATTATAGAGCAAATTTTTTATCGAATATTATACTGTAACAATTTATAAAGTAAAAAATATGACTTGACTACCATCAGCTAGAATCGAAACCAAAATGTACAGTTTTCCAGTAATGCTCGTTAGTGTATTGTAACATTTTTGCATGCGCCGGGTAATATCAATTCACCTTGCTTACGGGCTATGGATTAGGTAGGATATTTGACACGATGTTTATAGTGAAAAGAATGAATATGTTGTTATTGGTTATATGGTAGAAAAAACAAATTTCTCAGCAAAGTAAAGTTGACATAGGCGCCATAGAGGCTGCCTTGACATTTATGAAGATATCTGCGGTAGACCACGTGTTTTATGTTAAGTGACAGACTATCTTATAGGTGATAAGAATTAACTTGAAAGATGAAAAGTCCTCCGGTTTATTTAGAAATAAAGTTTATTTGGAGCAAATGAGGAGAGAGGGAAAGAAAAAAGGGGTTTGAGAGAGAGAAAAAGGAAAAAGAAAAGAGATATGGAGTAAGAAAGAGAGAGACAGAGAAAAAGAGAGAGAAAAAGAAAGAAAGAGATTAAGAAAAATTAAAAAAAAAACGATAGAGGAGGAATGTTAATTTCAAAGAGATGGTGGTCTGAATTAGGGTTCCATTTGGCCGTTGAAGAGTACACATCTCAGTTTTGGGCTTTCGCCCAGGACTAGATACTCCCCCTAAAAGAGCTAAGTTGAAAAGCTCTTCCTCCTCTGAGAAGCTGTTTGAAGAATCTGAGTGAAAACATCCTGCATCTTAAAACCGTTGCTAACCCAAAGAATTCACTTTCCTTTGCACAAAGTGTACGCTGAAATATCTTAGGAAATTTATTCTCGTTTATAAGAAAATCTGTTATTGTTGAATTGCTTTAATTTTAAACCTCAGTCATTTACAGTACTGACATCACAACCAGCCCAGACTGCACCTACGAGAAGAGAACAAACGGTCAGACAGTGTGCTAAAGGTATTGCCAGATGAACTTTATTGTCATGCACGTTTTGTGCGTTCTGAACATCAGCGCGGTAGTTTCATGACAAGTCTGGTTACATTTTGAAGGGTCCATCACTATACGAAGATACACGTGTAGCCACGAGGACTTAGGGTTAGCCACTGCATTAAGGGACTGGAAACGGCCCTGTTTTACACTAATTAATCCCGTGAAGCAGGATTGGAAAAACAGACCACCCTGCCGAGGTACGTGTCCATGTGCTTCTGGGCCGACTTGGGACGCCCGTGTTGCAGTATGACCTAAATCTATACGTATAAAAAGAAGCGATAAAAAACAAAAAACAAAACGTTGTGTAACTTATAACTGTTAATTATAAAGAAATGAGGATAGTAGACTTACGTCACGTCAAGGTCATTTTTTTTTAATTTTTGACCTCTTAGCAGCTATTTTACCAGGTAAAAACAAAATCGGAAGTATTCCACGAGTCCAAATAACTTATATATCAGTTTCAAGCCTGCAGACTAAAAATTCAAAGAGGAGTTTGGTAGAGAATTTCCGCTCACACAGAAGCAAGGTCACTTGCTCGATATAGAAAATATACCTAAATAAAACTGAGCGTAATAGTTAAATAAAACCAATGATTCAATAAGAAACCATAAAAGATGAATAACTAAGTCCCTTTTTTTAAAAGAATATGCAAATTAGTTGACCTTTATTTAGTCTATTGCATTAGTATTGACTGAGTATATTGAAAAGTCCGTCTTAATAATTTTAATTAGAAAAACTAAGCTTTTAATATCAATGTCAGAGCGAGAAAAACTGAACTTTACACACACGCACGCACGCGCGTGCACACACACGCGCGCGTACACACACACACACATATATATGAATATTTCCGAACGTTGCATAATTGCGTAGAATCTCAAATTCTACGCAATTATGCAAAATGTAGAAACTATGCATAAACAGAATACTGCGTAAGAGTAAAATGAAATCAATCATCTGATAAGACACCATAAAAAATGAATAAATAATTAATGAACGCTCGTTTTTCAAAGGAATATACAAATTAGTTAACCATCATGTAGTCGCTGGCATATCCATGACTTAGTATATTAAAAACTTCGTTTTAATAATTTTTTAATATAAAAAGTAGGGATGTAATATCAATGTCAGAGCGAGAAAAACTCAATTTTATATATATATATATATATATATATATATATATATATATATATATATATATATATATATATATATACATATATACTAGCTGTACCCTGCCACGCGTTGCAGTGGCTCAATTTGGTGTAATGGAAAAATTTAATAAAAAGAGAAAATGCATGTTTCTTATATTAGTACAGCAATCCACTGCAAAAAGTGAAAAAGAAGGCGAAAATGAAAAAAAATGGTACTCTTGCAGCATTTGATCTGGATCCTCGGGAGTTTCTGTCAATCATTCATGGTTTGGAGTTGACCAACAATCAGTGGATGAAGCCGAACGTAGCAAAAATGTTGAAACGCTAAATGTTTTTTTGTTGTTGTTGTTTTACAAAAATGTGAGTTAGTAATTAATATTTAGTTGATGGTGGGGGGAGGGGGTTACTATACACAGATTCGAAAAAGTTGTCCAAAAACAAATAAATGAAAGCAAAGGTAAGGTAAGTTACGTTTCTACCTAATTGGATAATTGTTTAGTGTTTTTTATGTAATGTAAAATGTTTAATTGGCTCAAAAAAACAGAAATGGTCGCGGACTCTGTTGAATACGTTAAGTTTGGGAAAGTAAGTTGAAAACTAAAAACTATACAAAACAGTGTTTGAAACTCACCGAATATATGTTACCATGACATAGGCTGGCATAATCGGTGGGTTTCTGACAGTATTTTGTATAGTTCTTTTTTAGTTTTAACTCACTTTCTCTAACTTAAAGTAATCAACAGTGTCCACCATTTGTAGCTTTCAAATACCCTGATAAACACTGTTTTTCGAGCCGACTAAACGTTACATTAAATGGAAAGGGTTTGTATTACTAAACACAGATACAAAGAAGTTGTCAAAAAATAAATATATAACAAAAAATGTTATCAAAGGCAAGAAAAGTAAATGTTCTACCTAACTGGATAAGATTTTAGTGTTTTTATGTAATGTATAATCGGTTCAAAAACATTCAATGTTTATCGGTATATCTGAAAAATACAAATGGCGGCAGACTGTATCGAACACATTAAGTTTGGGGAAATTTTGGGAAAATGAGTTTAAACTAAAAAACTATACAAAATACTGTTAGGAACTCACTCAATATATGTTACCATAACGTAGGCTGGCATATAATCGGTGGTTTTAAACTTTTGTTCGATACAGGTGACGACTTTTAAAAGTCCCTTTTAGTGATTACCTGGTTTGAGGATATTTGTACAACTAAACAGCAAATCTGCTAAAAAAAATCCGGTATTATTTTACTTTAAGGCCCGTTTCACGTTCATATATAACGAAATATTTTATTGTAGATTTCGGTGTGCTAAAAACGAATCTGCAAACCGTTTCCGTAGCAAAAAGAAAGTTTTCATGATATTCATAAAATTACTTTTTCGAAAAGTGGGTGATCACTTTTCAATCTAAATTTAACTTAGAATGAGCACCCACTTTCTGGCCACCTGAGAGAGGGGCATTTTTCTGTGTTTCTTGGCTAAAAAGTTTTTTGTTTGATTTCTTTTGCATGATAATAATCCCTGAACTCTGGGACTATTTTCCATTTCACAGCCGTAGCCTTCGTTTACGCTATGCGTGAGCATAAACGAAAGCTGTTTAGCCAATAAACATGGGGAAAAAATCCCCCCTCTCTCAGGTGGCTAGAAAGTGGGTGTTCATTTTAAGTTAAATTTACATGGAAAAGTGATCGACACTTTTTCGAAAAAGTAATTTCTTCATATCATAAAACTATTTTTTTGCGACGGAAACGGTTTGCAGATTCGTTTTTAGCACACCAAAGTCTACAAAAAATTCTTTTGCTATTCACGAACGTGAGACGCACGGCCCTTAATGGAAAATTATATAAAAAATCCGGGGGGAAATAGTTTTCAATAAAAACAGCAAATGAATTCGATAGAAAAAAAATGGATGCTATTTTTTTTTCTTTTTTCTGTGTGTTTCTTGGCTAAAAAGTTTTTTGTTTGATTTCTTTTGCATGGTATTAACCCCTGAACTCTGGGACTATTTTCCATTTCACAGACGTAGCCTTTGTTTATGCTATGCGTGAGCATAAACGAAAACTGTTAAATATGCATTCGCGTACCAAACTGCCTTGTCAAAAACCTTTAAGCCAATAAACACGAAAATAAATGCCCCTTCCTCAAGTGGCCAGAAAGTGGGTGCTCATTTTAAGTTAAATTTACATGTAAAAGTGATCACTCACTTTTCGAAAAAAATTTCTTCAGATCATGAAAACTATTTTGGTACTCCTTGGGCGTTGAGTTCCATGGCGACCCGTAGAATTATTTAATGGTCATTCCCTTAGTATCCCCCTAGTCAAGGCTAACGCATGCGCACGTAACATTTTTTTGTTTATTTACTTACGTGGTGGAGTTTCTATACTGATAGGTTTTTTGAAATTTTTTCACTGGATTATTATTGATTGAACACTAACCAGATTATGAAAAAAAATTGAAAAAAAAAATCATTTCAACATTTGAAAGGGGTACTCACTTTTTAGTTACCACGTTCTGGTAAATCGGTCACTCATTTTTTTTTTCTCAATACGGAAGTGTCTTCGGGAGATATAAAATGGTCGCATGTTGACGAAGCAATGTATCGGGAGGCGTACGGGATGAAAAATTATTGGTAAATTTTTAGATTAGGTCCACCTCCTCAATTTTCTTTTAAATGACGACTTGAAATGGTTTTCGACTATGCTGAATACGAAAATCGCATTGAAATTTTGCAGAAATAAGTAGTTATCAAGATATAAAAAGTTGTATTATGCATTGTAATCTTTGGCGGCCATCTTTTTACGTGCGTGTATTTGTTTATGGTGCATGTGCACGTAAAAAGATGGCCGCCGAAGAATACAATGCATAATACAACTATTTATTTCCGCAAAATTTCAATGCAATTTGCGTGTTCAGCATACTCGGAAACCTATAAATGTCGTCATTGAAAGGAAAATTGTGGAGGTGGACCTAATCTAAAAAAATACCAAATTATTAAACATTTCTCCAGCATATTAGCGAAATTTATAATACATTTAAAAAAATTTAAAAAAAAAAAAAGTTTTGAAAAAAACCAAAAAACTCACCTTTCATAAAAACAATTTAAAAAAAAACACCCACAAACTGACTTTTAACTAAATAAGTAAAAAAACAAAAAAAAAATTAAAAACTCGAAACTTTATTTTCATAAAAACAATAAAAAAGTCACGTTCAATCTATTTTTTTTTTCTTTGAGAAACAAATATATTTCTGACTTACAAATGCGGTAGAGGCTCATATTATTTTTACTTTCTATGGTTTTGATATACCGCGTGTTTATTGCTTACAAAATGGGTGACTGATTTATCAGAACGTTGTAACTAAAAAGTGAGCAGCTCTTTCAAATGTCGAAATAATGATTTCTTTTTAATTTTTTTTAATAATCTGTTTAATTAGTGTCCAATCAATAATAATCCAGTGAAAAAAAAATTCCAAAAACCTATAAGTATAGACATTAAGCATGTTAACTCTTTTCATAAATAATTTTAAAAAAAGGTAACTAAACCATTTACTGATAATTTGTCACGTGTACAAACATTTATTTGTTTACGTAAGCTTAACTCTTTTCATGAATAAGAAAAGTTTTACTCTTTAAGAATAATAAAAGGAAAAAGTTACTGAACATTTATAAAAGGAAAAAATAATTTCTCACGTACTTACTTCTTTTCATGAAGGCCAGAGGAATAGTTGTCCGAAAAGTCGTGAAACAACAACTAATAAAGATGAGAATAATAGTCCGCAATAAATAAAAATGGTGCTAATGCAGAGAGCGATCTGCGCTATTTTTTAAATCATATTTCCACGTTTAATTAAAGTTTTATGATATGTTTTTTTATTCAATTGTAAGGTTAAAGTACAGAATAGGTACAAAACATCCTTTCCTCCCCATGTTAAGAATGACTTTTTAAATAATAACATTATTTCAGCACGGATCACTCCCTGCATGAGTATCATAAAAATTAATACAAATAATACTTATCTCAATAAGTGAAAGGTTAATTTCTACCGGAAATAAGATGGCGATAATCTCGCAGTTACGAAAAATATTTTTTATTTAATTTAATATTTTTATAATTCGCAATGTTAAATTATTTTAATAACATACAAACATTCCTTGACTTTAAAAATAGAATTTCTGAAAATTTCAATTAAATTGGTAACGTAGAAATATGGTTTTATTCACTTTTAACGAACCAAATATTACATTTATATATATATATATATATATATATATATATTATATATATATATATATATATATATATATAATTCTAATTTTCATTCAAAATTCTGCGCAATTTTGTACCATGTAGAGACCATTTTTAGGGGTTTTTATGGCACGTAATATGAGTACAACCTCCTTTTGGAAAATTTGAATATTTCAGATTTGCATTAAATTGTTAATAGACAAGTATTTAACAAGATTCTCAGAATTTCATTTTCTTCTGAAGCTGAAGCCATTTCTTGGAATCAAAATCATGTAAAGGATTTTGATAAAAATTAGAACAAGTATTCTACACACCAGGTTTCTTGTCATTATATCACGTAAGGTATATAAGTATATCGAACGAGTATCTCGTTATTCGTAAGAGGTATCAAAGAAGTGCGAAACGGTTCTGGATGAGGAATTAAAAACAAGCACAGTATAAAAAATATGAAAAAAAAATAAATATGAAAAAATATCTTATAAATACAAATATGAAAAAAAATACAAAATAAAATAATGAAACAAAATAAATTTCATAATAAATATGGAAATAAACAAAAGAAGGACTGTGTTATGCCAGACTTGTAAAATCTGTGTGAGTTTGTTTGAGAGAGAAGGGCCTATTCAAATCGCGTTCCTAATCTTTTCTTTGTGTATGGGTTGAAAAGAGAGAAAATAGGAAAATAATTTTAATAAACACTATGGGAAAACGAAGTTAGGAGAAACAAAAGAAAATGAAAACATGAACAAGAGAGAAAAAGGAAACGATTAATGATATAATAATTGAAACCAATTTACAACATAAAACACGTGTTTATTTCCTTATTAACTTATCAGATTAAATACACAGACGCACAGCAACACACATACACACACAGCAACACACACACACACGCACACACACACACACACACACACACACACACACACACACACACACACAACCTATTTCCTTCCTCTTTTTGTCAGTGAAACATATATACATATACAGGAACTGACCTACACAAACATGTGGTAAGTATAATAACATATTGACTCTATCTATCTATCTATCTATCTATCTATCTATCTATCTATCTATATAAGCATGTCTATTATCTATCTATTATGTATGTATATAGGCATGTCTATCTATCTATCTATCTATCTATATATCTATCTATCTATCTATCTATTTAGATACTAGCCTTTTCTCTGTTCTTGTTTCCACCGATGCTGCTTGACTGGACTCCAATGTAAAACCATCACAAAAGTAACACGTCTATTAATTAACACTGCCTCACCAAATTTCCTTTTTAAATTCTGTGTATCCAATAGCCAATGAAATTTCCATGAACAGAGTATCTTCGCAAGAACTTTCCATCTGTGGAACACATTACCACTGGTGCTGCTTTCCCGCAGAGTACAGCATACTCATCTTCAAGCCTAATGTCAACGCACACTTATCGAGCCGTCCTCTCAAACAATTAAATTCTGCCCTAATCCTAACCCCGTTTCTAATCTTCACAGAGAGAGAGAGAGAGAGAGAGAGAGAGAGAGAGAGAGAGAGAGAGAGAGAGAGAGAGAGAGAGAGAAGGAAATGACATGTCTACTCACCCCTTATCTCCTAAACTACCAATTCATTTTGTAAACCATAATATTAACAAGCTTCACATTTTTTCTTTGTTTTTATTTTCATTCTCAGGCCCAGGAAAAAAATGCTGTGCCCCCCCCCCACTCCTCACCACCGTTATGAATAATATTTCGCGCTGGTTTTTAACGCCATCTTCTTTGGCCGATTCATTCTTCTTGGAGCGTTAAATTAAATAACAGCATTTTTTAGAATCAAGAGGGGGAAGCTGGCGGAAAAAGTACAACTTTCAACTTTAAGTCACACACACCCGAGAGCATCTCTCTCTCTCTCTCTCTCTCTCTCTCTCTTTCCCCCTCCACCAACACACAAGAACATATAGATAGCCAGACAGACTGGTGCTTACTAACGAAAAAAAAAAAAATCTTCCGCGTTACACGGGTATATAATATTGCTTGAAATGAACCTGCTATAAAGCCAAGAATTAAATCTAAACACCGAACCGGTTATTGCTATACAGCAGAAAACTTAACACTTGCATCAGGTCATTTAGCTGCCCCCCCAATTTATTTGACTCCTCACGAGGGTAAAGATAGGCTCAAGGTCCGTTTTAATGAGAATGTACCCTAACACAAGTGCACGCGGGACGGGACAAAAATTAAAAACTGACCCAGTCCAAGAAGGCTTCTTCTGGTTCTGAACGAAGAAAGAAACAGATGCCCTACTCTGAATTATTTATTTGCAAGAATATAAAAGTTTGGCGAAGTTAGACAAAAGGTCGATTTTAAATATGAGGAAAACTGAACGACTGATGAAATTTTATTAAAATTACACTAGGTAGGTAAATTAGTAAAAAAATAAATCAATTGCAAAATTTTCTTTTGGCAAATTAATTACATAAGAACAAATAAATAAAATAATAATAGGCTAAGTGTATTAGTTACCGGAAAAAAGTACATTGACTAATTACGTTAAGTAATACGTAAAATTATGATTTTAAATTTATAATCTTGGGTTAATTGATAGAAATTTAAAAAGTTTAGCAAAAATGTTTTTTTGTTTAAAACCTGATTCCACTTAAACATTTACTACACCATGAGCTTTTTTTAAATGTATTCTATACGAGAGAGTGTGTGTGAGAGAGAGAGAGAGAAAGTGAGAGTGAGAGAGAGGAGGGGGAGAGAGAGTTTACGATGCGTAACATCTATGTAATTTCATTTATTTTTTAAATAAAATTTTAGAATAGAGATCGCTTTGTTTTTAATGGGATTGTCACAATGAGAGAGAGAAAAAATATCACTGTCTAAGAGGATTTCTCTTTTTCTAACTCAGGATGGAGCAGATGTCACAATAAACAAGGTGTATGAAAATGTCCGCATATCATTTCTATAAAAGGGTTTAAATTATGTTTTTTTATTTATTTATCATTTAACTCAACTGTTTAAAGATCCTTACGTAATCGCGACCGATTTGAATAAAAGAGACATTTCAAATAGAAAGTTTCCCAACTTGATCAATCGGTGTTATGTCATTATCATTATCATCTTATAAAATTTATACTCACGCAACAAATATAGATTTGATTGCTGTTTTTTTTTGTTTGTTTTTTGTTTTTGTTTTTCTCGGAAGCTGCAGCAGTAATATTTATTAAGTAAATTCATTTTTCATTGGAGACAGAGGAAGAGAAAACCATGGAAAGATAAAACACACTCTCGCAAGAGATTATTACGAAAACAAACCAACAACAAAATAAAAAGCAAACAAAAACCTAGCCATTGTTTAATAATCAACAACGGTATTTTTACTTTCTTCCGAAGATACTGTGCACATCTTCTCTCTTTATAGCCCTCCCCTTCACTTTATACCCATCTTTCCTTCTGTATCACATCACGCTATCCGCCCATCTCTCATTCTCTATATCCCCTCTCTTTCTCTCTTTATACC
This sequence comes from Euprymna scolopes, assembly GCF_053919585.1. Classification (NCBI taxonomy): domain Eukaryota; kingdom Metazoa; phylum Mollusca; class Cephalopoda; order Sepiida; family Sepiolidae; genus Euprymna; species Euprymna scolopes. The sequence continues at coordinate 14,917,148 of NC_136500.1, forward strand.
ACCTCTAACTCTGTACATATATTCTCCCTTACCTCTCTCTTTCACCTTCTCTCTCTTTCTTTCGCCCTCTCTCTCCCTCTCTGTCTCTTTAACCCCCCTCTCTCTCACACATACACACACACTCTCTCTCTCTCTCTCTCTCTCTCTCTCTATATATATATATATATATATATATATAAATAAAAATTACAATTAAATTTACCAAAATGATTTAAGATGGTAAAACTAAAGTATATTATAAATATTAAAGAATTAATATTTATAAAGTAATCTCAACATGTTTTATTAACTATTTGCTCTTTATATATATATATATATATATATATATATATATATATATATATATATATATATATATATATATATATATATCATTGTACACCTCTTTCCTACTCTGTATTTATACACATATATATATATACACATATATGCACATACGTATACATGTATTCATATATATGTATATATATATACATGTATATATACATATATGTATAGACACACATATATACATATATATACATATATATATATTGATATATATATACATATATATGCACATTTACATACACAGACACATTTTTATACATGTATATTTACATATATATATATATACACACACATATATATACACACACACGCACGCACACACGCACACACGCACGCACGCACACACACATATTATATGCGATCTATCTTTATGTGCATCTCATTCTCACTCTCTCTGTATACCCTCTCTAACTCTTTACCTACTTTCCGGCGGTGTACCCTTACCCGCCGGCATGACGTTACACAAACTAGGAAAGCACCTGCGCGTGCGCACATCCTCGGTTAAGTTTGTGGTGGTACCAAACACCCTTTCTCCCCGCAATTGACACACAGTGGAGGAAGAAGGAAGCACGCACACGATTATTTGCGGGCTCGCATCCCCAGACACACATTTTAGGGGGTTTACGAAAGTGAAGCAGATAGATAGATAGATAGATAGATAGATAGATAGATAGAGAGGAACAAAGAGAGAGAGAGAGAGAGAGAGAGAGGGAGAGAGGGAGAGAGGGAGAGAGAGAGGGTGAATGTCTTTTTCTTTGTTTTCTTTCTCGGAGACGAAGTAGTGGAGTAAAAAAAAAAAAACAAATACACAAACAAACAAAAATATAAACTTCTCATCGTTACCGTTTTTGGATTCATTTACTCTCTCTCTCTAAAAGTTAACTTTTTTTTCCTTTTTTTTTTTTTTTTTTGAAATCCATGTTGCGTGCCAAGCTAACGGGCGAATCAATGTAAAAAAAAAAAAAAAAAAAAAAAGAAGAAAGAAAAGAAACGAAAATCGTAAGAAGCATTGCAAAATGAGAATTTAACGGACACATTTCTTTTTGGATACCAAATATTTTAAAACAAATATAGGACTTAAGAAGAAGAAAAAGAAAAAACTCCTAGTAACGGTGCGGAAGAGAAACTCTTAAAAAAAAAAAAAAAATAGAAAACAAGACTGGCTTCTTCTTATTCAATTTACGACATTTATCTGGACGTCGTCAGTCAGTCGGTGTTGCTGCGGTCGTCGTCACCCGTTCCCACCATCAGCCAATTTTTCAGTGCATCTCAGACCCGATTAAATCTACCGCAGCATGAGTGACCCGAACCACTGGTTGCACGTGCTGTTTCCTCTCCTCTTGTTGGTGTATGTCCACAGCCAGCAGGACATGTACGGGCATGACATTTCAATGATCGGTGAAAGCCGATGGGGCAGTATAGGTATCGATCGGCCGCAATGCATTGACATTCCGGACTCGTTGTCCGTGTGCAAGGGAATGGGCTACAAACAGATGAGTCTGCCCAATCTGCTTGACCACAGCAGCTTGCCCGAAGTCGTGCAGCAGTTCAGTTCGTCGCACTGGAGACACTTGATCGGGCGAAAATGCCACCCTGACACCCGTCTGTTCCTTTGCTCGCTATTCACGCCCGTCTGTCTGGATCGGAAGATCTACCCATGCCGTTCACTCTGTTCGATTGTCAAAGAAGGATGTGAGGGAATCATGCAACAATGGGGCTACCCGTGGCCAGACATGCTCAACTGCAGCAAGTTCCCCTTGCAGAATGACCTCTGCATTTATCCCCAGCATACCGACTCAGGTAAGGAAGACCCATTTCTTGCTCATGTTCCGACCCCCTCCTATCACACACATAATACAACATAACCATCGAAAACCATGTGCATTTTGGAATCGGTTCATCTAAATTGTCTTCCTCACATGGGTAATAGTACCGGCTCCTTGCGCGCGCACACACACACACACACACACACACACACACATATATATATATACACGAACACACACACAAACTTTATTATAAATGTAAACATAAATATCGATAAAATCGCTCATTATTATGGACATATTTTAATAAATTATCAATGCATTTATTTTGACTTTACTACTAGTTTAAAATCAATAAATATTTATCATTTCTTTATTGGTACTAGTAATGGAAAAATAAAGTTTCACACAAAACTATACAAACAAAAAACAATTAAAAGAATCGGTTTTAGCATCGGAAAACAAGCCTTAAATATCCGATATATTAAACGTTTCGATTTTCCAATTCTGATTCCGATTAATCGCCACCATACTAATATATCATCAATTATAAACTCTCTCTCTCTCTCTCTCTCTCTCTCTCTCTTTCTCTCTCTCTCTTTCTCCCCTCTTTCTCTCTCTCTCTATGTATTGTACACCTCTTTCAATATATATATATATATATATATATATATATATATATATATATATATGCGAATTAAGCACTTTCCAATTATTTGGATTTTATTACTCTAATTTAATGACAATGAGTCCTTTGTGTGAGTAATACCGTCTGTGTTGATTCGGGTTTGCTTCGATGTTCACAGTTGACTTCCTCGTTTTTCCACACACACATATAAATATTTTACTTAAATAATAAAATAATATATGTACATGGCAAAAAAAAGTAAATGAATTCTCTCTCCCTTTTTTTCTGTCTGTCTGTCTGTCTGTCTGTCTATCTCTCTCTCTCTCTCTCTCTATCTATCTATCTATCTATCTATCTATCTCTCCCTATCTATCTATCTATCTATCTATCTCAATATACATATAGACATATGTATGCATATATATACAGATACATATGTATATATATTTATATATATTATATTTAGTTATTGTCTCATTTATATATGCAGAGAATGGAATCAGGGCCAATATCACAGTGTAGTATCTGTTATAATGCTACACTTTCCCTTTTCTGTCCTCGGTCAGTGGAGGAGAAAAATCCTCCATGACAGAGACAATTTTTATTTTTGTTCCTATCCAGAGTGCCCCTTTTGGGGGAGCTGGATTTTCCCCTACATTAAAAACCGAGCACTCTGCCCTCATGGGGAGACAAGCGAATAGGAACATTAATACTGTCGGTTCAAAATCCAAACAAAGGGGACCTATAATTGGCCTCCTTTGTTTAGATTTGAAACCAACGGCACCGATATTGTTTATATCTTCTGTTAGATATACATAAATGGATATTACCGTTTATATGTGATTTTCTTGATAACTGAGCCCTTGCTGAGTTCTTCAACGAACCTAACACAAAATTGGTAAAATCAATGAAGGAGTTTGACAGTTTTTATTTCATAGTATGTAAATCCTCTCTCCACTTCTCTCTCACTCTCTCTCTCTCTCTCTCTCTCTCTCTCTCTCTCTCTCTCTGCATATATATATATATATATATATATATATATATATATATATATATATATAACTATTTTATTTAATCACATAAATTAATATACAAAGATATAATTTTATGCGTTAATTTTCAGTATTTACTTCAACAGTGCTCGATACATACGTAGAGCTAGGCAGTAAGTTATGAAAATATATATGGCAATTAAGCTACACAGAATATTCTTATTATATATATATAATAATTATATACATATAATATAATAATTATATACATATAACATAATAATTATATATATAAATTTAATATAATAATTATATATAATATAATATAATAATTATATACATCAAATATATTAATTATACACATTATATAATAATTATATATATATATATAAATATAATATAATTATATATAATTATATATATATATATATATATATAGATATATATATATATATATATATATATATAAGAATACCCTCCCTAGTAGGGATAAGAATGAATTTTCTGAACATAACTGTTATGCAGCGTTTTTATGTCCCATTTACGAAGTGTCTAATTAATAAGTCTGGAACAAATCTAAAATACTTGTTTTTTTTTTAAATGAGACTGCGCCATTATTATGCACCTAAAAATCTACAGAAACCTGAAAAAATTTTGGGAGATTTCTCAATGTTTAATAACTATTGTTAAAATCCCACAATAATAAGAGGTGTCTAAATTTTCATGAAAAGCTTTCACTCTATTTTTTATCCCTTTTACATAAAACTAAATTAAACTAGATATAGCCCACACCGAGATACTTTACGCTTAGATGTAGCGCTGCAAAATTTATAATGCTTGATCAGTTCGTTTATAAAACAAAGGAAGAAATAATAATAATAATAATAATAATAATAATAATAATAATAGTAATGGTAAGTGGCTGTTACGATAACGCAATTTCATCTGCAATGGTTATTGAAAGAGGTGGAGAGTACTGGAAATCTGTGGAGACTTGTCACTCAGACGCAAGAGAACGCCACAAGTTGTTCTCAAAGAGAAATCATTAATGATGGTCTTATATATATATATATATATATATATATATATATATATATATATATATATATATATATATATACTAGCAAGGATACCCGACGTTGTCCAGGATTGAATGAGGATCAACAAATTTTTCATACTTTTATAGTTATCAAAATCGGTAAAATCGTCCATTTTTTAAAAAATCAAATTGATTGATTGCCTACTCTAGTTAGAGACTCCTCCTCTCAGTGTACTGTGAGTAAGCTTCACATGTCTCCCTGCAGTTACTTAGTACACAATATATATATATATATATATATATATATATATATATATATATATATGTCTACATTGCACTGTAGAGAATTTACTCTTGATTTTATGAAATTATCTGTAAATAATGATTTCACTTCAAGTTTAAAATGCATAATCAAGTATCATGGTTCAATTATGCTTTTTGCAGAAACATTCACGAACAGAAAGGTCCAGCGAATACAATCAACAGTATGTTCTTTAATAGGATAGAGGCCGGTTCGAAAAGAATGTTTCTGATTAGAGCACAATTGAACCATGATACCGGACTTTTGTATTTTATACTTTAATTAAAGCTATTATATAAAATAACTTCATAAAATCAACAGCAGATTCTCTACAGCGCAATAGAGGCTATAGTGTATTGTAGACTGAGTGAAGATTCCTGTCGGCATATCTTGTTGGGTCCTTGATTTATCCATCGATTTGATTGAGATTGAAAAATGGGGGATTTAACCGATTTCGATGACAATAAAAGTATTGGAAGTATGAAATATTCGTTGATCCTTATTCAATCCCGAGCAACGTCGTGACTATCTGTAAACGTATAGTGTTTACCTACCTACCTACTTATTCACACACACACACACACACACACACACACACACACACACACACACATATATATATGAATCGAAATGTATAATAAAAAAGAATACGAAAAGTATAAAAGCTTATAACTTTTCTTTATTCGTTTTCAATTGGTGACATGCAGGAATACAAAATAATATTATGAAAAAAATTAAAAAAACTTTTCTTACAAGTACATAATTTTCGACCGATCCTTCAGTCTTCATCGGTGTATATATATCTCAATCAATACATATATATATATATAGAGAGAGAGAGAGAGATATATATATATATATATATATATATATATATATATATATATATATATATATATATATATATATATATATATATATATATATATATATATATGTATTGATTGAGATTGTCGGACTGACTTCCTCATCTTGGTTGTTATTGTCACAACGTTTCGGCCGTTTTGCCCTCCGGCCTTCGTCAGGTGAACGGTTTGTTAGGAGTCTCGAACCCAACACTTTATTATTATTACGGGGGTACCGTGTTCGGACTCCAGCTAGGCTTTGGGACATAGTTGCTGATTCTCTGTTTTTCAATGTTACTTTTTCACTGCCTTCGTTCAAGATTGAACTCAGCACCTTTGGGTAACTGTAAACTTTGATACAAAAAAATAAAATACAGACAATTAATATATATATATATATATATATATATATATATATATATATGCGTGTGTGTGTGTGTGTGTGTGTATGTATGTATATATCCTGACATTCCATAAGTAACGTCTCCTATTTTATTCCGCCTGAATGGATCGAAGGGGATTATAAATGGCATTGCTATGATAACTGAACTTATTCATTCATGACCTTAGAGTTTCATCCCATTTGTCACAGATACTGACGGTGTGAGGCTCAAAGAAAGCAACCCCTACCATAACCGCGGGTTAGTAGCAGAGACGCGGCATTGAATTCCGCCATTTAAAAAAATAGGGCCGATCAACATTCACCGGAATTTCTGAAGCCAATGCAGTTCATTTCAGCACAGTTAGAAGATGTGTTCATCGATTTCAGAGTAGTGACACAGATGTGAATGACAAAACGCGCTCTGACTTTTACGACCATGTATAAAAAGAGGCTGGCAAAACTGTATTGGGAATAGTGATGGCTATGTAGAAAAATAATTTTTTGAGCAACAAGTATCGTTCGCTTTAATGGCACCAATCCCGTCTTTGTAGTTTTTTAGCGTTTTAGTTCATGAGTAAAAAAATAGGAGTCTTTACTTTTGGAACGACCTTCATATACAGTAGGCACCGCCAAAACTGGGGGGGGGGCAGGTAAGTACTTTTTGACGGACCGTCTTTTTAAAAATCTACCAAAAATCAGGTAATTATCCGATCAATACGAAATTTTCAGCGATTATAAGGAGAAGAATGAACTTTATAACAGTGTACTTATTTTTCATAAACGATATTTATATATATATTTTTTTTGCTTACAACCCCCCTTGTTTTGAAGTGGGAACAAATATGCTTAAAATAATCATCTGAAACTGAACAAAACATATTGTGTTGTTGTAAGGGACAGAATTATAGATTAAAAAAAAAATTGTTTGCATACCTTATATTGACCTCTGAATATCAGAACTTCGATTGTGTTTAATTATCCCGCTTTTGAGTTTTGAAGTGTGAAATTCGGTGAATATGTTAAGTAAAATAATTAATTTAAGTTAAACAAAACAAAACATTTTTTTTTTAATATTTATACGAAAAAAGCCATTTTAAAATTTTTGATAAATAAATTAACAATTTTTTTTAGCGAGCCGAATAATGCATGACCATTATTAAACAGGGCATGCTTTGAATAAGCGATACAAAAAAAAATTCGATAAATGTTGTGCCCTTTGTGTTAAAAATAGCATCATTTTTTTTCGATCCCGTTTGAAAATGTTTGCCGCCTTTCGACTACGGTGGACCAAACGCGCTGAAATAATTTTTTTTTATTCTGCTTTAAATTGCCCCCCCCATTTTGGGGAGCCTGCCCCCCCACACACACACATTAAAAACCAAACTCATACAAATGGTAACCCATCTGGTACTGGCCAGTCTCAGCTTAATAATACATTGAAATTTTCGTCACTGAAAAATAAGTTTTTTTGGCCTGTTTGGTCTTTCATAGTTTTCTTCTTATAAAACGCAAACGTAAACAGATTCGATCTCCACTCTACATCGACGCGAAATATCTGGTTACCTATATGAATAAGTGGAATTATTTGAAATTCAGGTACTTATATTATAATATTTTTGCATATTCTCTTAGAAAATCATCCTAAATCTTAGTTAGACAATAAATAAATAAATTAATTATTTCAAAAACCTTTTTTTTTTTAAATATTTAAGTACGTTTTTTGTGCAAGACAAAAAATGTCAATTGTTAACTTTTTGGGAAAATTTAAAATTTAAAATTTAATTAAAAATAGTAGAAAAAGTTTTACATTATTCTGTTTTCTATATGATAAAATTCAGGGTTTTATCTTTCTGGAAAAAAAAAGTTACTCAGAAATAATGGATTTTAATAAATGTAATTTAGTTTTAAAAAACAACAACTTGATTTTGCGGCCATTTTTGGCGGTGCCTAATATACAGATATAATTATGTACTATTTCTTGTTATTTTTCCAATCACCGTCAAAACATGTTATACGTGCATATATTTTCTCAAACGTAAAATACTCTCGTACTCTATCAGTTTTGGCTTTAAAACATCAATAAATAATAATTATTTTATTATTACTATAAGCGGTGGAAAAGTTTGTTTTAAAAAAATTAAATAAAAAAGACAATTAAAAGAATCGATTTTGGCATCGGAAAAAAGATACAAATTGTTCCGATTCCGATACTGATTCCAATAGCCGATTAATAGTCACACACACACACACACACACACACACACACACACACACACACACACACACACACACACACATATATATATACTGGTAGCCAAATTGAATATTAAAAAGCTCATATTTTTGGTAAAAGACCTATATCTTTAAACAAATAAAATATGTCCAAATACGCTTACATTTGTATGTGTATAGTGTCCTGCAGACTGGCCTCAGTTTTGCTGCTGCGGTTATCTCTCTTATGACCTTAGTAGACCCATAATATATATATATATATATATATAAATATATATATATATATATATATATATATATATATATATATATATATATATACTTCAGAATAATATTATCCAAAAATCAACAGGTATGGAAACCTGTGATTGAAAGATATTACTGGCAGTAATATTCTATAAGTATTATCCCACCTTATATATATATATATATATATATATATATATATATATATATATATATATATATATATATATATATATATATTGTGTTAATACTTTCCAGTTACACACAAAAAAAAAGAAATGGAAAGTGACTGAAAGAAAAACAAATTACGAAACCAGCATACTGCTCAATAAACTGTATTTGTTAACTGTATATTTATATTTGTTCATTAAAGTGTTACGTGAAATTACAGAATAGCTTAATTTTTTTATTTTGTTAAACTAAATAACATAAAAATCTTCTGAGTAAATATTTTTATAAATCAATGACAAAAAAAAAACGCCCCAAATATAAACGCATCTGATAAAGGTTTGTACTTATGCAGAAGAAGGTACCGTGTAGAAATAATACCGTTATTATTTAGAAACCCCTTCTTAACATGAGAAGGAGCGTGTGTTTTTAACTATTGTGCATTTTGGCATTACAATATACTAAGCAAAGCTCACCGTAAAACTTGACGCATACCTGAAAATGCTATCAATAAAGTAGCACTTTACCCTCTCTGCATAAGCATCGTTAAGGAAGTGTTCAGTATTTTCAGCAATCTTAAGTCCTTAAGAACGTGGGTTAGTTTCTAATTCGAAAAAGCACTTAATTCATGCATGTCATTATTTGATTTCAGTAAAGAAAATTTTTGCCTTTAAAACGTAAAGACGTTTGTACGTAAGTAAGCAAGGTGAAAGAGAAAACAAATAATTTCATTCTCTTCAGGGCCTCCATATATACTAGATTGCAATGAAAATGAATGATTTTTTCTTTCAATAAATAACAGAAAAATAGTTTCAGTAAGAGTGTTTTTATAAATTAATGACCCCCCTCTAGAAAAATTCACTCAGTATGATTATATGAACGCATATGATAAAAAATTGTACTCATGCAGAGAAAGTGTCGCGTAAAAATAATAATGTTATGATTTAAAAACCCATTTCTAACATGCCGAGATACAGGTATTTTGTAACTAATATGTACTTTCATCTAACAATTTAGTAAACTAAATTTGAAGTTAACCTGAAAACACAACCTATAAAGTAACACGACACTTTCTCTAAATGAAGCGTAAATAGGTGTTTCCTTTTTGTTAGATGAAAATGGTGAAATATTCGGTACTACCTATGTGAGATTACGTAACTGAGAGAGTGAAATAAACAGGGTAAATTATAATATTTAATAAATAGTGACGAAATATGCGTATTATTGCTCGAAAACACGCTGTAGTGTTTGCTGGTAATAGCAAGTGTAAAAGATTTACATAAGAATTGCCTCGTTGTTTTCCTATGGTGTCAAAAAAGATACGGGATAATCAACTTCTGTTATATGCGCATATATATAATTATATCATATATATTCATATATATACATATACAAACATATGCATATATATACACATATATAAATATATATAAATATATATAATATACATATATATATACTAATATATACATATATATTTAATATACATATATATATGCATATATATATACTTATATAAATATATAATTACATATATAGTTATATGTGTACGCATATATATATATATATATATATATATATATAGAGAGAGAGAGAGAGAGAGAGGGAGGGAGGGAGGGAGGGGAGATATACATGTGTGTGTTGAGTGCTTGTCTATTCATATTTGAATCCGTGTACGCGTACACACGTTTTATGCTAAAAAATTTGGCCTATTATTACCTTTCAGTTTTTAATAAAAATCAGCTCGATGACCCTTCTCCACCTCAACTTCACCCTTGGAGATAGGTGATGTTGGGTTCGACGTGAGGGTGTAAGAGTTGTGGGTGGACAAAGTTAATGGAATGCTAAGCACAAATCGAGCGTAAGCGAAGAAAGTGTGGCTGCGGTCAGTCTCTAGAAGATAGAGGAGGAGAGAAAAGAGAATTTCGTTAAACCTTTCAAAAAATAAGATACCAATGAGATTGGAGGGAGGAGAGAAAAGTGAGAAAAAATAAACATAAAGAAGATGACACGACAAAGAAGATAGGGAAGGGGCGAAGAAATAGAAAGGGAAGGGAGAAAGGAGTCGATGGTGAACATGCTAATAGTTAAATCTATAGCGAACTAAGAAAGATGATGATAATTTTGATGATGATGGTGATGATAAAGATTATGATAACAATGATGATGATGAGGGTGATGATGATGATATTGATAATGATGATATTCTTCGAAATTAATTTCCCGTTAACCTGAAGATAATAATAATAATAATAATAATAATAATAATAATAATAATAATAATAATAATAATAAACAACCGAAATCTCAATAAATGTAAACTATCCCCCCTACAAGGGTGGTGCCGACATCAACTGGCGCTATACCAAATAGTTGTGAAGGGTTAAGGAAAAGGGAAAGTACTAAACAGACCTCGACTGAGACACTAGTGAGACTTATTTCCACTCAAATTTCATTGAATATCAATGGTTGCTACGAGCGAGAAGTCAATGGCAAGCGGTTGTTGCGATAATACAAATTCATTTACAAAGGTTATCGAAAGAGGTGAAGAATACTGGAAATCTAGGGAGTTGTTATTCAGACTCCAGGGAATGTTACATGTTGTTCTGAAAGACAAATCTTTGCTGGTGGTCTATATGAATATCCTAGTGACTACTACTACTACTACTACTACTACTACTACTACTACTACTACTACTACTGCTGCTACTACTACTACTACTACTACTACTAATAATAATAATGATAAAAATAAACGATGAATCTAGTCTCGACTGATACCACACATAATGGTCGTTAAGAGTCAAAATGGACTACATTATATATATATATATATATATATATATATATACATTTTACATGGAGTTCGCCACTTATCAAGGCCCAGAAGCCACTCGGGGATAAGGGTTATTTTGTGCACAGTAATCAATAAGCAAGATAGTGTTGCAGTATTCATTAGTAGTGGATATTTGATAACGTGTCATTACTTAAGGGGGTGATTCATCAGGAATTTGTTTATGTTGGACTTAAAGACATCCATGTTGAAGTCAGGAGTGAAACAGGTAAGTAGTAGAGAGTTCCACATGCGTGCAGTTCTAAGAAAAAAGCTTTGCTCATGGAATCTACGTTTTGATTTAGGCACAGATAAAGTGGGAAAAATTATTGATAGTGGTTTCAGCTAGACGGGTGTTTATCGTGAAAGATTGGCGAGGGAGGGACCAAAGATTGGAGCTCAGACGAGCACCTGCCATGGAAATAACGATAAAGCAAAGATAGGTTCGCAGCGTTTCTTCTGTGGAAGAGAGGTTGCAGGGAAGAGAAAATTGCATCCCTCACTAAACCACTAAATATATATATATATATATATATATATATATATATATATATATATATATATATATATATATATATATATATATATATATACACACATACACACACACACACACACACACACACACACACACACACACATATATATATATATATATATATATATATATATATATAGTAAGTTATGAAACTATATTTTTGGCAAGTAAGCTATACAGAGACGTCCGCGTTCCAGTCCCGTTGGGCTAATTGTTTTGATGATTCTCTACGGGAATGAAACGCGGATCCCTCTGTGTAGCTTAATTGTCATGAATATATTTCCAAAACTTACTACCTAACTTTACTCACACATGGATCACTATAGAAGTACACGCTGAAAGTCTAGACATAATATATCTCTTTATAATATTATTCATTTATAAGGCTATCTAAACATATCAGTTTCCTGACTTAAAATGCTCCAAACATTGATGTTTATCTATTCGGTTGATTGTCCCTGTGGAAAACTATATCCTGTTCTGCAATATCAAAAACAAGCACAACAATTGTCCTTTACCAAACCACCAAACCAAACATTATGAATAAATAGTTGAAGATATTAAGATGCTAAAACTTTACCAAACCACCAAACCAAACATTATGAATAAATAATTGAAGATGCTTAAACGTTTACCAAAATTGCTTGGTTCGGCATTAAATATGCAGAAAAAGTTGATACGCTGTAAAAAGTAAACGTAACCAATATTATACGTGAGTACTTACAAAAATCACACACACACAGACACACACACACATACACACATACACACACACATATATATATCCGTCAAAAGGAAATAAGAATATACCGTTAATATGTTTCCATAATAATTGAATTCAAAATGGGGTAATGGAAACATATTAAAGGCATTTGCAGCTTCTCTTCCAATTTTCTGATTTTAATCATGTCAAATCATACTTTATTTCTTTTTGACGGATTGATTGTTGCTATTTCTTCTGATGAGTTTAAGGGCATAATAGATTCACTGATTGATATAATAATTAACTGATTGATTTTGTGCTACGAAACAGGTACTGTCAAGAATTGTAAATGTCAACTGAATTAAAGAAATAAATAATAAGATGGTCAACATCATGAATTTAGGAATATAGATTTTTGTCATTTATTCACTATATGTAAACGTATATATCTAAGCATATATATGCATATAAACATGTATAGCTATAAATATATATACATAAACCTATGCATAAACATATTTAAATATAAATATATACATAAACATATTTATATATAATTAATATATATAAACATATGTATATATAATTAATATATATAAACATATGTATATTATATATAAACACATTTATCTATCTATCTATCTATCTATCTACTAATCTCTCTCTCACACACACTTTCTTTCTCTCTATATATATATATGTGTGTGTGTGTGTGTGTGTGTGTGTGTGTGTGTGTGTGTGTGAGGGAAATTAAATTATACCAATTAATCTTTTCAAAATTTATTGTTCAAAAACAAGAATGAAAGATAGAATGAATTATTTTTCTTTATATATACTTGTTATATCGTTGCTGATTCGAGGAAAAATAAATACATTGGAAAGAAAGTAATGTTTGAAAATGTATAAAAAAATGATGCTCAGGCATGAAAATGTAATTAAATAATAAAAAGATCTAATCAATGAAGTTACTTTTAAATTGGTAAATACCTAAATCCAAAGTGCTGGTATGAGTCCATTCCACACTTGGTATAAGGATATTCAGATAGGAAAGATCCATAGTCCTTTAAAGATTACGTTAAACATTTAAATACTCTTATACAAAACGAATGCTAAAGAATACTTGGGTACAAATAAATAACTCAGATAAAATTCAGCTCAATGGTTTATTCTTAGAGTCAAACAGAGTAAATATTTAAAAACTAAGTAGAATGCAGTCCGTTTGTCTGTGCAGTTCACTTTCTTGGAAACTCCTCACCCAATGTGAATGAATTTTTGTTATGAACATTTGTTATTGTAAGGTGCAGTGAGCTAAGTATCATAATATCCGTTTGATCCACAGTTAAAGATTAATAGGGATTAGTATTTAATGCGAAAATGAGAACAAATTTAATCAACCCCCAATTTAGTATAAGCACTCACTTTTAATAAACATCTTCTAACTTTTGACTGTATTTAATGAGTGAAAGAGTCTTCTGCTACTACTACTACTACTACTACTACTACTACTACTACTAATAATAATAATAATAATAATAATAATAATAATAATAATAATTATAATGATAATGATAATAATAATAATATTAATAATAATAATAATAGTATATATATATATATATATATATATATATATATATATAGGGGGGAGCCCTCTGTTTGGTCACGTCTTGTATTTTATTGATCGCTCGGGTTTCGAATCTGCGAAAATATTCTCGCTGCGTTTAGCTACACCGATGAGTCGAATACGACGGACGAAACAGCTCTCCGTGGAAGATTGTAAAAAATGTGTTTTTTTTATTGAGGTATCGAACTTTAAATTATAATAAATTACAGAAAAATATTTTTATCGTACAAATATATGGTTTTATTCAAAAAATGAATTGTTGGCATTTATAAGTTAAATATAATTTCGCATATATGGCCCCTGCGGTTCGTGCGTATATGGCGTAGTCTAACGATACAATTTTCACAAACTCTACACATTAAATTAGACTGTATTTCGGCAATAATGAGTCGAATGTTTCTTCCAAGTGATCGATTGTGTCTGGTTTATCAGCGAAGACATTAGGCTTTACATATCACAAAAAATTAATCCAGTGGATTTAAATTGTACGGACGAGGTGGTCAGTTGCCAGATCTATTTCGTGAGATTATTCGTTTATGGAATGTTTCTCTCAATAAATTGATCGTATCATTTGAAATTTGCAAATGTCGTTGGAGTGTAAGTCTCCTCATGATGAATTGCCAAACTAAGCTGAACTCAAAATAACCGATAGTTGCTAATGAAATAAAATCTTTGCCTCTGATTAACTAATTATCACTTGTTGTTGTATTGTGTTATTTGCAATGCAATATCGCACATAACTGCAATTTCCTCAAAGCAACTATATATATATATATATATATATATATATATATATGTGTGTGTGTGTGTGTGTGTGTGTGTATAGTAAATATATATATATATATATATATATATATATATATATATATATATATATATATATATATATATTGATTTTGAACATCTGGTTTGTTTGGGTTAACTAAACTAGAAAAATCTATGTCTGTTTGCGGTTATATTTTTTACCAATTATAGTATCTAACCTAACTGCGTTTTTAAATATTAAAAAAGTAAAAAAATATTACCATATTAAAAAAATTTTTTTTCGACATCGTTACTTTCCTTTCCGATCTCAGCCGAGGCTACTTACCGGAAATACTTCCGGTTTCTTTCATTATTCCAATTATTCAGTGACTTTTCATATCAATAAGTATACTATTTTTACTGATTATTTTTTTTTATAGAAAAAATTGCATTAATTTTCTTTTTATTCTTCATGCTTTTTCTTTACGTGTTCCTCCCTGGCATAACAAAATAATAATAAAAAAAAAACTACTCGCCGGGATTCGATAATATATATACGCCAGTTTTTTTTTTTTTTTTTTTAAATACTTGCAAGAAAAAAAAAGAAAAAGAAAGTTGTTTCACTTTTTCCAAACTATAAAAAAATACTTTAACAAGAAAGTTGCTGTTTAATTTTTACGACGTATTATAAACACTATAACATGTCTGTGTTAAAAACGGCTTTCGGACTAAACACCCCCCAAACCTCGAAAGTCGTTCTTAACATGGGGAGGTTGGGGGTATTCCGAAAGCCGTTTTTAACATGGGGAGGTTGTATAATACGCTGGGGCAAGTCGTAAAATTTAACGAAGTTGCTATTATTTATTGCACAAATTGCTTAAAATTTATTTATTTGACAAAAAATGACATTTTCTACAAATATTTAATAAGAAATACAAATGAACGGTAGGATTTTTTTTCTGTTGATGTTTTATTTCTACATTTAAAATTTTACTTTATAATTTCTTTCACATAGCTTTGTTATTATTACATCGGCAACACTCGGCTTTATCCGGCTGTTGATGTCATGTTTATTCAAACAATTCTTTTGGAAAATAAATATTTAAAATCAAGTGGCGATTATGCACTTACGGTTCTGTACTACTTTCTAGAATAGTATTTTCACGTTAAATTAAAGTTTTACAATATGTTTTCGTTTATTCAATTATTAGGTGAAAGTACAGATAAACCGGCCAGTTTCCAATGTCTGGGAAATCTAGCTACCGAAAAAAAGGGTACTCTGGATAGTAACAAAAATAAAAATTTTCCTCAGTCTCGAAGGATTTCTCCTCTACTGATCGAGGAAATAAACGGTGAAGTATAGTTCACCCTCTGTTTCTCTCCCTCTCTTTCTTCCTTTCTTAATATCTCTCTCCATCCATCTCTCGCAAGTTATCTTTCTCTCTATATCACCCTATCCATCTCTCTTTGAGCCCCTTTCTCTCTGTAATTCCCTCTCTCTCCCCCCTTCTCTTTTTCTCTGTCCCGCTCCCTCTCTGTTTCGAACTCTTCCCTCTCTATGTCTATATCTCTCTATCTCCTTCTCTTTCTCTATTTCCCTATCACTTTATCTTTTCTATTAATATATATTCCTCTCTATCTGTCCATTTCTAATCTCTCATCCTATTTTAATCTCCTAAATTAATTACAGTGAATAAGGCATTGTTAAAACATGAATAAATCCTACTTTAGTCACTTAATTTACTTACTGTGAGATTAGAAGTTATTTTGGAAATTACTGCTACCTTGAACAGCACCAGGAGTAACAGGTAAAACCTTTTTAATTAAATTGATTTTGGCAGCCATTCGGTAACAAAATGACACAACCTTAGCCCTTGCTGCATATGGAATACTTGCGACCTTGCTACCAAGTAGAAGAACTACTTATTCTACTTTGAAACTTCTATTCAACATTCAATTTTTCAAAAATCTCATGTTCAACATCTCCAAAACATCAAGTAGGAAGAAAAATATTGCAAAAATGCAAACTTATTGTTTTCGATGAATGCACAATGGCACATAAAAAATCACTTGAGACTCTTGGTCGATCCTTGCAAGATTTGCGTGGTAATGTCAGACCATTTGGGAATGCAGTAATATTGCTTGTAGGAGATTTCAGACAAATGTTACTTGTAATTCCTCAATCAACACCAGCAGATGAAATAAATGCTTTCCTCAAATACTCTAATTTTGGTGCCATCTGAAAACATATAACTTAACTCAAAATATGCGTGTCCAGCTGCAGACTGCTCGATCCGCACAGAAATTTTTGCATCACCGGTGGGAATTTGGGTAAGGAAAAGTGCCAGCTGATCCGAGTTAAGGGCGAAATTCTTTGACTCTTACCTTCTGTAATTTTATGACATCAAAAGAAAAGTTGGTTAAAAAGGTTTTTCAAGATATTCAATTTAATTATACAAATTCCACTTGACTGAGTGAACGAGCTATTCTTGCAGCTCAATACAAAGGCGTCCATGAACTTAACGCTATTATTCAACGTAAAATTCGTAGTGGGGTAGTCAAATATAAATCCATCGATGCTTTTGTGGAAGCAGATAAAGTGGTTAATTGTCAAACAGCTAGATTTGCCAAGGATTGCACCGCATGTACTGCAACTGGAAATTGGCATACTAATTATCATGAGAAATATAAACCAATCAAAGCGTTGCAATGGCACATGGCTTGCAGTAAAAAAAATTCACAAACAATATCATAGAAACAACAATCTTAACAGGACCTTTCACAGGTGAATATATTTTCATTCCATGTATTCCTATGATTCCACCGGATACACCAATACACTTTAGGAAATTGCATTTTCCAATTTTATTGTCATTTGCAATAACCATCACCCAAGTTCAGGGAACAATCTTTACAATTGTGTGGCTTACAGCTATACAGTGACTATTTTTTTTCACAGGAACAATTTACGTTACGTGTTCAAGAGTCACCAAACCAAAAAAAAAAAATCTCTATATCAGCTAACAAAATGAAACAACAAAAACTGTGTACCCATACGAAATGGGAAATTAAACCTATAAGAAATATGCTTTTTCTCATTTGGGAACTATTTCCATTGCGCCAATTGAGCCACAGCAACGCGTGGCAGGGTACAGTTAGTATATATATATATATATATATATATATATATATATATATATATATAATATATATATATATGAGGAAATATATTTTTTCAGTTATATTTCACCTTTTATTTATAGTCGATGTAATTCAGAGCAAAAACAAATAAATAACAAATGTATATAATATAATTCCAAGAAGTTGATCCGGTAACGTTTATTTCTTTAAGTACGTTGACATGCACAATTTTTATTTCATGTATCTACATTAACTTTTATATACATATATTTTCAGTATTTACTTCAACAGTACTCAATACGTGAGTAGAACTATATAGTAACTTATATATATATATATATATATATATATATATATATATATATATATCAATTATGCTACACAAAGTTTTCTGCGGTTCATCCTAATGAGGATTCGTCAGGGTGTTTGATTAAACGCGGAAAATTTCGTGTAGCTTAACTGCCATATATATTTCATAACGTTTTGATAATGTAGCACACTATGAAAGTATAAATATTTTAACCATGTAGCTTGGTTTAATTATTAATAATTTATAATTTTTATTGTTTTATTTTTATTTATATATTTTTTAATTCATATCCTATATTATTTTTGAACTCCCTTATCGCTTTCTTTAATAAGCAGTAGTCATTTTATTCTATTGAATGTAAACATATGTATTTTCCGAATGTAAGTCTCGTCTCAGGCTGTTTCTTCATCTTCAGGCGGAGAATGTCATAGTGTCTTACACTATCACGAAAAAAAATGAAGATCCAGTTACATATGGTATCTTTAGCCTTACGAGCCTGTTTTCCAGTTTTTTTTTTTTCTGTGAAATACATCGATGGAAAATCAAACTAACGTATAGCGTAACTGAAATACTACACACACACACACACACACACACACACACACACACACACACACACACACACACACACACACACACACGCACACGCACACGCACACACGCACGCACGCACGCACGCACGCACGAGCGCGCACAGAGAAGCTAAATATGTTTATATCTATACTCCTATAAATTTTAGGCTTTTTTTTCATATTAAAATCCCTTTTTTCTATTTACTAAAAATAAAATACAACTTTGTTACATATGGGTTCTAGAATTGCAGTCATATGCAAAAGGTCTAGCTTAAACATTAATTTTAATTAATCCCTTATTAGTTTTTTCTCATAGTTAACTATTACGTGTAATTATATTCATACAGATATTCTACATGATTAACTTGCGATATATTTGTAAAAAGTTTATAGTAAACACAAACCTCTTTCTATATATATTTATGTATGCATATATATATATATATTTGTTTAAAAAATTAGCTTACCAAAACCTCTGTCAGTTTTGGTCTACCGACATGAAACGTAATATATTGGGTATTCGAACCCATGCGAAACTTTATATTTGGGTTTTAACCAATTAAATTCGGTGCAACAGTGTAAAAATTTAAAAAAATGGAATTGGCCAGGTGATGGTCGGACGACGGTATTACGAATATGCATGCGTAACATAATAGCTATTGGTTCATATTTTAATTTTTAGCCTTGCAACAAACATATCTTCATAGCTCAAGCATTAACGTAAAAGGAAAAAGTAAATCGTAAGCTAAACGTTTTGGCCTCGATTCTCGGTGGTGGCGCACGAGTCATTTTATATTTTTATTTTTTAAATCATTACTATGTATTGGGTACAATATAATATAATAATAAATACGAAATCTGCATTAATCAAAATATCATATTTACGCGCATTTTACAACCGGGCAATTCCGGGCGGCCTGCTAGTATATATATATATATATATATATATATATATATAAAGTTAAATTGTTTATCTATGTGTGTGTTTGTGTGTGTATATTTTCCTTTTTGTGTGTGTTAATTTTCAGTCTACAGACACGAGATTTGGCATAAACAATATTGCGATCTGGGAAAATCTTTTTAATCAATTTTCAGCCAGAAAATTTGCTGTCAAAGGGTCAAAGTTCAACGATTTAACCTTTGAAAACTCCTCCGCCAATTTTGAGCTTAGTCACTTGAAATTTTAAATGTAGGTTAATTGGATATGAATCAAATTTTTAAATTTAATTTGAGCCCCAAACAATATATGTAAAGGGGTCAAAATTAGGGTCAAACTTTTAAAAAATTTACCCCCTGCGGTCTCTAGCAAATTATTTTTGGTCTAAATATTTGAAATTTTACATAAAGTGTATTCAGACATAATGGAAGTTTGTAATCGGTTTTTGGCGGAAAATTTTGCTGCAAAGGAGTAAAAGTTCAAAAGATTTGACTATTGCGGTCTCTAGCAAACTATTCAGCCAATTTTGGGTTTAAATATTTGAAATTTTACATAAAGGGTATTCAGATATGCAGCAAGCTTGTTAATCAGTTTTGGTGCGAAAATTTGACTGCCAAGAGGTCAAAGTTGAAAGAGTTAATCTTTGCAGCCTCTACCAAACTCCTCCCAAATTTTGAATCTAAACACTTGAAATTTTAGATGTAGGTTATCTGGATATGAGTCAAGCTATTTAATATATATATATATATATATATATATATATATATATATATATATATATATGCACATAAAGTTATTGCACATAAAGTTATGAACAGTACCTAGTCCCGAGCAAAGCCGGGCTGAACTTTATATATATGTATATATACATCATTGACAGGCTTATATACAGGTTAGAAATGTACATATGTATGGGTGTGTGCGCGCACGTGTGGAAATATTCTTTATTCACATATATTTCCCTTTTTATATATCAATCCTTATTTAAAAAGCTCAATGTAATTACAGAGCATATAATGAATTCATGACAAAAGTCTATATTCCAAATTTCATGATGTTAACCGTCTTACAATTTATTTTTTTTATTCAGTTATCACTTACAATTCTTGACAGTATCTGTTTTTTTAGCACAAAATCAATCACTTAATTATTATATCTATCAGTGAATCTATTTTACCCTCAAATCATTAGAAGAAATAGCAACAATCAATTCATAAAAGGAAATAAAATGCGTTTGGACATGATTGAAAGATCCGAAAAATGGGAGAGTGACTGCAAATATCTTATAGCTTTATTTTATTTCGCCATATAAAATTGAGAAATAAAGTCACCGAAAGCCACATGTACGTATTATCAAATTCCATTAATTTAGATATATTCTGCCAGTAATGTTCTACTTATTGACACTATTAGTAAATTTATTAATTTTTATTAGTATGTCCATATTTACCCAAATAACATTAATGATTATAATCGATCATACATGTTTACATATAGGAAACTAAAAAAAAGAAAACTCAAAAAACCTATTTTCAATTTCCGGTTGTATTAAATTATTTATTAATCTGAATTTAAAACTATACACAATAAAGTTCTTAAATATATATAATATTGTATATTGAAATGGTTTTAATACTAACATTTTTTTATTCAACATATAAGTTTATTTATAGTATGCATTGAACTAATTCATGGATATTATAAAATGAATGGCATTGAAACTGTTTAAATATTATTTATTAGGAAGTGGAAGGAATAAGAGAAGATAGAAGAATGATAAAAATACATGAGAAGATATATTTAAGTTTAAGGGTAATAACTCTCAAGCTTAAAATTAAAAATTAAATCATTAATATTTCCTGCTCAAGGTAAACAATTATGTTAAAAGATTATATAGCGAATTCATAAATTTCAACTAAATAAAATTATAGTTCTAGAATTAAGAAATACAAAGAATTATCATTAATGCAATAATAAATTCAATTATAACAGTAATAAGAACTATTTCTTCTGATGATTAAAGGGCAATATTAGATTCTCTGATTGATAAGTGACTGATTTTTGTGCTACGAACTAAGAATTTTTTTTTAAGTGCTAACTGAATTAAAGGAATAAATTGTAAGATGGTCATCATGGAATTTGTCATATAGACTTTTTCATTCATTCATTATATATATATATATATATATATATATAAAGTCTCACTTACTTTAGCAAATAAGGTGTAAACTATTATAATTATTTGCTAATATTTTCTCCCCTGAAGAGATGGTAGACATCGAAATCCTATAGGATAAGAAGTTATAATATTTCAAACGTATTCTTTATCTTACATAGTATAATGAAAATCTTTTGATTTGAAATTTAAACATTTCACGTCATAAATTTTGAATTTATTGAATGACTAAAATTTGATATATATATATATATATGCATAAATATATATATATGCATATATATATGCATATATATATATATATATATATATATATATATATATATATATATATATATATATATAGAGAGAGAGAGAGAGAGAGAGAGAGAGAGAACAAGATGATTGATAATTTATAATAAAAATTAAAAATCGGTTTCATAAGGAAGAACAAACAAAATCAATAAATTGTACGATCGTTTTGGAAACGATGTTTTTATTGAGATAGACAATAAGCCTTGGACAATAATTTTATCATATTGTTTTTTGAAACAGTCTCCTCATCAGCAAAAATATTGGGTGGGATTTTTTAAAGACACCAAAAATAAACCTAGCATTTTTTTCAGTTAGGCTGATGTATCTGGAAAATATTTAAAATATAAAGGAAAATAGTTACTTTTTTATGTTGATAAACAAAGTAAGATAAAATGAAAATAAAATAAAATTAAAAATAAAATAAAATCGGGTGGAAAGGTAATGTTAAGAGAAGATATTTTAAATAGTTCTAATAAAAATATATATACCTTTTCATGGTTCGCCTTCTAAAAGTCGTAAGTATCATCGTCCATGCATTCATGTTAAATGTAGTTTATGAATGCTTGAAAATGTTGATATATACAAACTTTCTACATTACAACGAGCACTGTTTTCTTTTCTTTTATTTTAATTGTATTAATGAATTTACTTTACATTAAAATATACTCTGCTCCTTAGACTATTGTTCTAATCCACTTAATATATATATATATATATATATATATATATATATATATATATATATATATACATATATATTGACTATTATAAAAAAACTGATCACATATAATGATAGAAGATGTATCGAGACACAGGAATGGGTATGTTTCATCTAGCATAATGATGGTTTATTAAAATTGTGGGGTGTGCGTACGCGCCTGGTCCACAAAGTATGGAAATAAAAAATTTAAAAATTAAAAAAAAAACGTTTACAAGTGTTTTTGATATAGATGTACATAATAATACTTTGATAAATATGTTTTAACAAATAGGGATGGTATAATAAAATTGTGGGGTCTGCGTTCGCGCCTGGCCGCCATAGAGTGGAAATAGGCACAAATTTTAATAAAGACTTTTCATATCTATCTGCGTAAGTATACTTTGATAATTATGTTTTAGTTTTAGTTTGAAGAAATATGGTATAATAAAATTATGGGGTGTTCGTTCGCGCCTGACCTCCATAGAATGGAAATATATCACAAAGTTTAAGAAGGTTTTTTAATATAGATCCAGAGACTATTGTGATAAGTGTTTTAGTGTGAACAGGTATGGTATAATAAATTATGGGGTTTATCTATTTTATTTTTACTTTCATCATATTTTGCTTTGGTTTTGATACCCCAAAATTCGAAGCTATCTCTTTACAACCCTTCCTTTTCATAACCTATCATACTTTCATAAATCAGAGTCCATTTTCCGTAGGCTGTTTTTGAACCCAGTCAACGACGGGTACTTTTGCTAGTATATATATATATATATATATATATATATATATATATATATATATATATATATATATGATTCATATTCTTCAAGAATTTCACATCAGCAACCAATCTGTGTACAATCACATGTAATAGAGTGATAGAATATATACAGAATTCCTTTTTAATTTTCTTAGCAGTTTGTTCAAGCTGGCGATGGGGCATCCTACTAGATGCCAAGCATTCTCCCGCTAACTAAGATATTCCAACTTTAAAAGATTCTGACAGCTCCTTTGAGTGCGATTGTTTGAATCTCTCTGGCACTTAGTCCACCGAGTGCATTTACAAGTTTTTTAAAATTATTTTTCATTAGTCCAACCCCTCATATAATTATTGGAGAACTTTAGACTCCAGTTTATTTTCATGTATTACGTAAAACCTTAATATTTCGTTATATTTTCCCTCTTAGCTCTGTTTAATCATTTGAGACAATGACTTTTACTTAGGCTGCTTCTTTCTCCTTCTTGTCACATATCACTATGTCAGATTTTATGGTTGCTTCAACAAAGACTTAGTACTAGAAATAGCAGTAGTATGAGTAGTATGAGAATATATCTATGGAAAGTAAGCTACACAGAGGTGACCATCATGATTTTTGCAACTACATAGCTTAATTACTGCAACTTTAGTATTTTCATACTATAATATATATATATATATATATATATATATATATATATGTATATATATATATATATATATA
>NC_136500.1:14947135-14949635 GCF_053919585.1 Euprymna scolopes
ATCTCTCTCTCTCTCTCTCTATATATATATATATATATATATATATATATATATATATATATATATATGGGTGTGTGCGCACATGTGTGTTCAGTACAAAGTAAATGTCAACGATCTTATGTGTATATATATATATATATATATATATATATAAAATAAGTAAATGTCAACGATCTTATGTATGTATATATATATATATATATATATATATATATATATATATATATATACATAAGATCGTTGACATTTACTTTGTACTGAACACATGTGCGCACACACCCATATATTTATGTATGTGTATTTGTGTGTGTGTGTGTGTGTGTGTGTGTGTGTGTGTGTGAATTACAAAGTGAATTTCAACAATGAAGTTACGCATACACATTATTCTTTGACTTAAAGAAACTGTTTTATCTGATAAATTAACGCACATAGAGACTGGTATGTACTTAGAATCAAAACACGCACATATAGGCATGAAGATTTTGCCGGTTCGTCATATAAATGTGATGATGCTAAACCGGCAAATACGCGCGTGTGTATGTGTGGGAGGGGGCTGTGAATTCCCTCATGCACCCTGTCATTCCGTCGATAGATGGCTATTTGTGGGTCGTTTCTTCCTGCCCCGCCCGTTCTCGTCTTAAGTGACCCGATGCTTGCCATCAGCTGTAACCCATCGCACCCCGTCTCAGCACCATGGGATGAGCATGTCTGGGATTCCCATTTGAATGGCCCAAAGATCTCAGACTTCTCCATTCTTCACACCCACGCCAGAAAGCGCCACCAAAGCCTAGCTTTCTTCTTCTTCTTCTTCTTCTTCTTCTTCTTCTTCTTCTTCTTATCTTCTTCTTCTTCTTCTTCTTCTTCTTCTTCTTCTTCTTCTTCGCTTATTACACAGATTCTTTTCTGTGGTCAATGGAAAAATTGAAAACAGGAAAGGAATTCATCAACTTTAAAAGGAAATAAAGAATATAGGCATTATTGCAAAATACAAAAATCGGAAGTGAAGTTGCATTTGTATTTTCTTCACAATCGCAACTTCACTTCCGATTTTCAGATTCCTTTATTTTATTTCAAAGTTGATCGGTTTCTATTCTTCTGATAAGTAAGGGTGGAATAAATTGGAAAACTTGACATAATTTCATGAATGATTCTGTGCAACGAAACAGGTGCTGGCAAGAATCGAATATTTAAAGATGCTTAAAAAACGGTAAAATGGTCAACATCTTGAAATTTGGAATATAGACCTTTATCATTTATTTGTAGTTACATCGAGCTTCATAAATTAAAGGATTGGTATGAATAAAAAGTGAAATATAATTGAATAAACATATTTTCCCATAAACGCACACACACATACACACACACATACAAACACATACACGCATACACACACATATATAGTATTAGTATGTGAATAATTAAAGAAAGTACTTCCGCATCACATAAGAAAAGATCCCAATTCTGTGTTTTCTATGCGAGCTGTTGCAAATGTGTAAATAGTTTAAGCTCCAAAGCTTTAAATACATTAGAGGTTTTATAGAATTAACGATGAATAAATTTAATACATATAAAAAAATACTTACACTCAACTCCAGAAAAAATAAACCCTAATTGTACAAGACTTCTTGCCGTATATATGTTTCCAATAGCATTTTATTCTAGTCGTAAATCACAACTCAAATTCCTGAAAAGCCTCCTTATTCTGTAATAAAAAAAAATTAAATATTAAAATTAAACAGACAGGAAGTATATAAAATTATTATTTAATTAATATCCGTAAGTCCTTAGTGCACATCTAGATACTTCCGATTAGTAAAAAATTCAATAAGTTTAATTATTCTCACAGCATATCTTCTGATGTGATAACGCAACCTTTTACTCTAATCTATAATATAAATCTCACCTATCTGTTTAAATGTATGTATGTATATATGTATGTATTTCTGCCTAAAACTTTCGATAACTGCAACCGATTTTCACGAGATTGGTATCATTTTGAAGTTCGATCCTTCAGACGACAAATATCGAAAAATAGGCCCAGAACAATAATTATTTCACCCTTAACTGGGCACTTTTCTACAGGGAGGAGTCACTTTTTCGCCGATGTTTTCGAAAGTCGTCTTATTTTTTCGATTGTATAACCTTAATTTAAACCTGCGTCACTTCCCGTCTAGTGATGGGCGCTAGAGCAAACACGTTACGTTTTTGTTTGTTTGTTTTTTTCACGTTCTTTTCCTCCTTCGCGGTACGTGTTAGAGCTCACTATCACGTTGTTTTTTTTTGCTCAACACACACCTCCAAACACTCGGGCAATGTCGGACACCCAGGCTACTAAGCTCTATTTTCGCAACGAAACACACTTTAATATTTATTTAGTATTTTCCCACAAAAAATCAAAATAACACTGAACTGTTTACTATTTTGATTTGTCATCTTATTTCAATTTCTGCTGGCTCATTAATTTTTCTGAAACGATCGTAAGCCAACTTAATAATCATAT
>NC_136500.1:14954635-14982135 GCF_053919585.1 Euprymna scolopes
AAAAAAAACAAAAAAAAACTAATGTTTAGTTTTGTGTTAAGAAATTACACTCGTCCGATAGTTGGAAATATTGTTTCAGGTTAAGCAAATTAAAAAAAAAAAATGCAAACAACCATCCTCCAATAAAAAACAAAACAACAACAACAAAAAAGAAAAACTGCATGGATTATTCACTAAGCAGTGCAGGGTCTCCAAAAGAGTCTTCAATATAATAGGCCATGCGTATCAATCAAGATCCAACTTCTGTTCCATCATCGCAATGTTGTATTCCTGTGCATGTTTTACAAGTATTTTAATAGAATGTGCTCTGCTGAACTCATAGCGCTTGTGATCTCGATAATCCCGACAAGTAGGAAAATCCCACCTCTTCACTGTTGAGATCCTTAGATGCCGCTAAGCCTTATACGCTAACAGTTTCTTCCCTCAACTGCTAGACTTTGGAATTCTCTTCCCATTTCCTGCTTCCCTGACTTTGCCAACATGCAGAAGATTAAATTTTTTGTGAATAGACATCTCGCTCATCACTTCACTTTGTGCCCCTATATATATATATATATATATATATATATATATATATATATATATATATATATATATATATATATGTGTGTGTGTGTGTGTGTGTGTGTGTGTGTGTGTGTGTTAATTCATTTTACAGGCGTATATCTTATTAACAAATAATTCGTGTTTCTATTTAACTTCTGGGGAGGATGGCCTATAAAAATGGTGAGTGGAGAGGTGAAAGTTTGCTGTAGAATTTTGCATAACAATCACCGGTATCGCAAGATTAGCCCTTACCTTCTTCATCGAAAAACCCGAAAAATAGCTAATGTCTGGCTCTGCAAGTCCCTATTTACTTCTTGCGACACATAAGACAGAGGATACCATCCGTTCAGTTTCTTCCTGTTGCAATTCAATCTCTGTTTCCTATTCATTTTTTGTCTTCCTCTCATTTATCCATCAGGAGTCCATTAATGCACTTGGTTGACAATTCTCTCGGGGTCAATCCTAGGATATGCTTGAGGCAGCGTAGACGTCGTTTGCAGATATTCATGATATTATCTGTTGGTTAGTGCGAACACTGACTTCTTTGTTGATAGTTCGATTGATTAGAATGTAATAGCTCCCCACTAAGGCAAAGTTAGACAGCATTTTTGCTTTTAATGCGGGGAGCAAGTCTACTCCAGGATGGGAAATTTTGTTCGAATCAGCAGCTGTTACACCCCATCTCCCATAGACACACCCTTTCTTTCCTTCTCTCCACTAATTGACACTCGTTGACTGACCGATTTTGGTGAACCTCTCTTTTTTTTTCTTTTTAAAATTTATATTTTCATTTTACGTTTCTTTGACAAAGCCACCATGAAATGCATTGGGACTTGTTGCAAGAGAGCTTTGAAATCTTTGATAACAAAAGGAACGCCACTCGCTCGAAATCTCGGAACGCACCCAGTCTCTCGGCAGGGTAGCACGAGAACCTCCCCCACTTCCAATCTCTCAAATTCTAACAATCAGAAATAGCAACGACCATGGCGTCGTTTCCTGTTACAAAATATAAAAGTATTCTTTGAAAAATTGCTGAAGAAATTATATGACGTGCAGACAAAGTGATTTTTTTTTATCATTGCTTTCTTTAGCTTTATGATTCAGTTCTGGATTGAACTCAGACAAGTTTTACCCTATAAAATCGGTCGCCCAATATAGATTCTAAAAATAAAAAAGTGACCCGTTGGTTCATCCAATAAGTATCGATTATTTTCTTTCAATCAGAAAAATAAAAAACGGAATTTCAAAAGAATAGTCAATTATAACTAGTCGTTGGTGCAGTATTGCGAAACTATATAACTATTCGATGGTGTAGTAAGTGAAACTACGAGCCGCAACAAAGGAAATTACTTCGTAAACGAATAGAGCGCTTTTCGACAGTTGATCGTGTTTATCCAAAACAGTATGATTTATCTTTCTCATTGTTCATGCTGATGGCATCGGGGATAGTAACATAAACTGTCAAATGCTATCTCTCCCTCTTTTCTCTACCTTTCTATCTCTCTCTCTCTCTCACACACACACACACACACACACTCTCTCTCTCTTTCTCTCTCTCTCTCTCTCTGTATATATATATATATATATATATATATATATATATATATATATATATATATATATATACGAGACGGGCGCCCGACATTGCCCGGTCGTAAAATACGCTTATATTTGATTAATGCAGATTTTGTATTTATTATTATACAAGCAGTTCAGCCCGTCTTTGCTCGGGCCCTATGTACTGTTCATAACTTTATATGCATATGTATATATTAAAAAGTGTGAATATGTACGGTAATGCTTTTCTATATAACAGGCTTCTTTAACTACCATAGAGAAAAGTTGGTAAAGACTGCAGTGGTAATAGTTTTTTAATTTTGCCCCAATTTTAACCCCCTTAACATTAATTGTTTTGAGCTTAAATTGAATTAAAAAGTTTGACTATGTCTAAGTAACCAAGATCTAAAAGTTTAATTGTTTAGACCCAAAATTTGTGGAGAAGTTAAGTAAGGTGCAAAGGTCAACTCATTAAACCTTGACCTCTTCGCAGCCAAATTTTCGCCCCAAAACTGATTAAAACGCTTGCTGCTTGTCTGAATACACTTTATGTCAAATTTCAAATGCTTAGATTCAAAATTGGCTGAATAGTTTGCAAGAGACCACAAAGGTCAAATCTTTTGAACTTTGACCCCTTGGCAGCAAAATTTTCGATCAAAAACCAATTAAAAAGCTTACCCTATGTCTGAATACACTTTATGTAAAATTTCAAATATTTAGATAAAAAATTGGCTGATAAATTTGGTAGAGACCGCAAAGGTAAAATGTTTTACAACTTTGTTAGCAATTTTGACCCCTTAACATTTATTGTTTTGAGCTCAAATCAAATTAAAAAGTTTGATCCAAGTCCGAGTATAATATAAAACTATAAACCATTGGGGCTTGTTGTTTGTTTGAATCTTGTCGACGATCGGGCGATTTCATTTAAAAAAAAGGATTACAGATGAATTTAAACACACACACACACACACATACATACATACATACATATATATATATATATATATATATATATATATATATATATATATATATATATATATATAAATTCACCTGTAATCCCTTTTTATGATAAAAGCAAACAACGATGCGACAACGGTTTACAGAGTTTTATAATATATATATATATATATATATATATATATATATATATATATATATATATATATATATATATATATATATATATATATAAACTTTAATTCAAGCCCTTATATGAAGATAATTTTTAAAAAGTCAACTGCAGATTTGTTTATTTTGTCCCTAATACTTTCGAATGCAAAGCAGTATGCTCAAAAGTCTAAACGTCGATACAACTAGTTCTAGCCGTAGTTGGTCTAATGGTAAAAATTCAGGTTCAGCTTATGGCTTCGAATTTTGCTAAGTACCGCCGGACTGATGTGTTGTATAACGATGAAACACATGTCCGTGGATAATAATATTTTTAATGTGCGTGCATATATATGGAGAGATTCCAAAACAAAGGTAAGAAACGAGACACACATCACTCTCAAACATACCCACACAAGAGTCCCAAACACACACAACGAAACGACCAGAACATATTCATACCATACACCCATCCCCACCAACAAACTCAACCAAAACTCCCATATAGAACACCACACATCCACACAAGAACACAGACATCATACAAACACAAGTACTACTACCAAAATGCTCCAAAAAACAACATATCAACAACCGATAACCCACTACCACATGGCAACACTAAAAGATACAACCTCCCACAACAATACGAAAATAGTTACTACTAACCACGTCACCCAACTCAGCCAAGTACCCACTATCTCTTACCCCACCCCACCCACACAAACCACCAAAAAATCCCCCTACTTATCAACCCCCACCGCAACAACCCAATGGAACTAAACCACCCCTATAGATACCACCCAACACAAAACAATCTTTACAACACCCACCCCCAGTACCCCACAGTACAAAACCGACCCCAAAAAATACCCCCCACACAAACACAACCAATCCGAATACCCCAGGTACCATCATAACCCATACATCCCACAAAACGACACAACCAACCTCCCAACCGAATCAACGAAACTAACGACCCTCACAATCATTTTTTAGGAATCCCTCACAAAATGACAACACCAGACTAGACAACAAAAAACCCAAAGTCATCAACCTATCTACAGAGACGCTTACAAAGGACGAAATTGAAGTACTAAAACTAGGCCTCAAATTCTGTCCAACTCCCAGAAGTAACATAGCAGAGTTAAAGAAAGACCTCAAAGAATTTTACGCAAATTTAGACTCATAGATATACTTAACGACAGTGATAACACAACAGACGACTTTCTAGTGAAGAACAAATCAACATACTTCCCCAACAAACATAACAACGCAAAAGAACTAAATAACTTCTGATCGTGTTTATCCAAAACAGTATGATTTATCTTTCTCATTGTTCATGCTGATGGCATCGGGGATAGTAACATAAACTGTCAAATGCTATCTCTCCCTCTTTTCTCTACCTTTCTATCTCTCTCTCTCTCTCTCACACACACACACACACACACACACTCTCTCTCTCTTTCTCTCTCTCTCTCTCTCTCTCTGTATATATATATATATATATATATATACGAGACGGGCGCCCGACATTGCCCGGTCGTAAAATACGCTTATATTTGATTAATGCAGATTTTGTATTTATTATTACACAAGCAGTTCAGCCCGTCTTTGCTCGGGCCCTATGTACTGTTCATAACTTTATATGCATATGTATATATTAAAAAGTGTGAATATGTACGGTAATGCTTTTCTATATAACAGGCTTCTTTAAGTACCATAGAGAAAAGTTGGTAAAGACTACAGTGGTAATAGTTTTTTAATTTTGCCCCAATTTTAACCCCCTTAACATTAATTGTTTTGGGCTTAAATTGAATTAAAAAGTTTGACTATGTCTAAGTAACCAAGATCTAAAAGTTTAATTGTTTAGACCCAAAATTTGTGGAGAAGTTAAGTAAGGTGCAAAGGTCAACTCATTAAACCTTGACCTCTTCGCAGCCAAATTTTCGCCCCAAAACTGATTAAAACGCTTGCTGCTTGTCTGAATACACTTTATGTCAAATTTCAAATGCTTAGATTCAAAATTGGCTGAATAGTTTGCAAGAGACCACAAAGGTCAAATCTTTTGAACTTTGACCCCTTGGCAGCAAAATTTTCGATCAAAAACCAATTAAAATGCTTACCCTATGTCTGAATACACTTTATGTAAAATTTCAAATATTTAGATAAAAAATTGGCTGATAAATTTGGTAGAGACCGCAAAGGTAAAATGTTTTACAACTTTGTTAGCAATTTTGACCCCTTAACATTTATTGTTTTGAGCTCAAATCAAATTAAAAAGTTTGATCCAAGTCCGAGTATAATATAAAACTATAAACCATTGGGGCTTGTTGTTTGTTTGAATCTTGTCGACGATCGGGCGATTTCATTTAAAAAAAAGGATTACAGATGAATTTAAACACACACACACACACACACATACATACATACATACATACATACATACATATATATATATATATATATATATATATATATATAAATTCACCTGTAATCCCTTTTTATGATAAAAGCAAACAACGATGCGACAACGGTTTACAGAGTTTTATAATATATATATATATATATATATATATATATATATATATATATATATATAAACTTTAATTCAAGCCCTTATATGAAGATAATTTTTAAAAAGTCAACTGCAGATTTGTTTATTTTGTCCATAATACTTTCGAATGCAAAGCAGTATGCTCAAAAGTCTAAACGTCGATACAACTAGTTCTAGCCGTGATTGGTCTAATGGTAAAAATTCAGGTTCAGCTTATGGCTTCGAATTTTGCTAAGTACCGCCAGACTGATGTGTTGTATAACGATGAAACACATGTCCGTGGATAATAATATTTTTAATGTGCGTGCATATATATGGAGAGATTCCAAAACAAAGGTAAGAAACGAGACACACATCACTCTCAAACATACCCACACAAGAGTCCCAAACACACACAACGAAACGACCAGAACATA
Source organism: Euprymna scolopes (assembly GCF_053919585.1). Lineage (NCBI taxonomy): Eukaryota > Metazoa > Mollusca > Cephalopoda > Sepiida > Sepiolidae > Euprymna > Euprymna scolopes. The sequence goes on from NC_136500.1 coordinate 14,960,822, forward strand.
TTCATACCATACACCCATCCCCACCAACAAACTCAACCAAAACTCCCATATAGAACACCACACATCCACACAAGAACACAGACATCATACAAACACAAGTACTACTACCAAAATGCTCCAAAAAACAACATATCAACAACCGATAACCCACTACCACATGGCAACACTAAAAGATACAACCTCCCACAACAATACGAAAATAGTTACTACTAACCACGTCACCCAACTCAGCCAAGTACCCACTATCTCTTACCCCACCCCACCCACACAAACCACCAAAAAATCCCCCTACTTATCAACCCCCACCGCAACAACCCAATGGAACTAAACCACCCCTATAGATACCACCCAACACAAAACAATCTTTACAACACCCACCCCCAGTACCCCACAGTACAAAACCGACCCCAAAAAATACCCCCCACACAAACACAACCAATCCGAATACCCCAGGTACCATCATAACCCATACATCCCACAAAACGACACAACCAACCTCCCAACCGAATCAACGAAACTAACGACCCTCACAATCATTTTTTAGGAATCCCTCACAAAATGACAACACCAGACTAGACAACAAAAAACCCAAAGTCATCAACCTATCTACAGAGACGCTTACAAAGGACGAAATTGAAGTACTAAAACTAGGCCTCAAATTCTGTCCAACTCCCAGAAGTAACATAGCAGAGTTAAAGAAAGACCTCAAAGAATTTTACGCAAATTTAGACTCATAGATATACTTAACGACAGTGATAACACAACAGACGACTTTCTAGTGAAGAACAAATCAACATACTTCCCCAACAAACATAACAACGCAAAAGAACTAAATAACTTCTGATCGTGTTTATCCAAAACAGTATGATTTATCTTTCTCATTGTTCATGCTGATGGCATCGGGGATAGTAACATAAACTGTCAAATGCTATCTCTCCCTCTTTTCTCTACCTTTCTATCTCTCTCTCTCTCTCTCACACACACACACACACACACACACACTCTCTCTCTCTTTCTCTCTCTCTCTCTCTCTGTATATATATATATATATATATATATATATATATATATATATATATATATATATATATATATACGAGACGGGCGCCCGACATTGCCCGGTCGTAAAATACGCTTATATTTGATTAATGCAGATTTTGTATTTATTATTACACAAGCAGTTCAGCCCGTCTTTGCTCGGGCCCTATGTACTGTTCATAACTTTATATGCATATGTATATATTAAAAAGTGTGAATATGTACGGTAATGCTTTTCTATATAACAGGCTTCTTTAAGTACCATAGAGAAAAGTTGGTAAAGACTGCAGTGGTAATAGTTTTTTAATTTTACCCCAATTTTAACCCCCTTAACATTAATTGTTTTGGGCTTAAATTGAATTAAAAAGTTTGACTATGTCTAAGTAACCAAGATCTAAAAGTTTAATTGTTTAGACCCAAAATTTGTGGAGAAGTTAAGTAAGGTGCAAAGGTCAACTCATTAAACCTTGACCTCTTCGCAGCCAAATTTTCGCCCCAAAACTGATTAAAACGCTTGCTGCTTGTCTGAATACACTTTATGTCAAATTTCAAATGCTTAGATTCAAAATTGGCTGAATAGTTTGCAAGAGACCACAAAGGTCAAATCTTTTGAACTTTGACCCCTTGGCAGCAAAATTTTCGATCAAAAACCAATTAAAAAGCTTACCCTATGTCTGAATACACTTTATGTAAAATTTCAAATATTTAGATAAAAAATTGGCTGATAAATTTGGTAGAGACCGCAAAGGTAAAATGTTTTACAACTTTGTTAGCAATTTTGACCCCTTAACATTTATTGTTTTGAGCTCAAATCAAATTAAAAAGTTTGATCCAAGTCCGAGTATAATATAAAACTATAAACCATTGGGGCTTGTTGTTTGTTTGAATCTTGTCGACGATCGGGCGATTTCATTTAAAAAAAGGATTACAGATGAATTTAAACACACACACACACACACATACATACATACATACATATATATATATATATATATATATATATATATATATATATAAATTCACCTGTAATCCCTTTTTATGATAAAAGCAAACAACGATGCGACAACGGTTTACAGAGTTTTATAATATATATATATATATATATATATATATATATATATATATATATATATAAACTTTAATTCAAGCCCTTATATGAAGATAATTTTTAAAAAGTCAACTGCAGATTTGTTTATTTTGTCCCTAATACTTTCGAATGCAAAGCAGTATGCTCAAAAGTCTAAACGTCGATACAACTAGTTCTAGCCGTAGTTGGTCTAATGGTAAAAATTCAGGTTCAGCTTATGGCTTCGAATTTTGCTAAGTACCGCCGGACTGATGTGTTGTATAACGATGAAACACATGTCCGTGGATAATAATATTTTTAATGTGCGTGCATATATATGGAGAGATTCCAAAACAAAGGTAAGAAACGAGACACACATCACTCTCAAACATACCCACACAAGAGTCCCAAACACACACAACGAAACGACCAGAACATATTCATACCATACACCCATCCCCACCAACAAACTCAACCAAAACTCCCATATAGAACACCACACATCCACACAAGAACACAGACATCATACAAACACAAGTACTACTACCAAAATGCTCCAAAAAACAACATATCAACAACCGATAACCCACTACCACATGGCAACACTAAAAGATACAACCTCCCACAACAATACGAAAATAGTTACTACTAACCACGTCACCCAACTCAGCCAAGTACCCACTATCTCTTACCCCACCCCACCCACACAAACCACCAAAAAATCCCCCTACTTATCAACCCCCACCGCAACAACCCAATGGAACTAAACCACCCCTATAGATACCACCCAACACAAAACAATCTTTACAACACCCACCCCCAGTACCCCACAGTACAAAACCGACCCCAAAAAATACCCCCCACACAAACACAACCAATCCGAATACCCCAGGTACCATCATAACCCATACATCCCACAAAACGACACAACCAACCTCCCAACCGAATCAACGAAACTAACGACCCTCACAATCATTTTTTAGGAATCCCTCACAAAATGACAACACCAGACTAGACAACAAAAAACCCAAAGTCATCAACCTATCTACAGAGACGCTTACAAAGGACGAAATTGAAGTACTAAAACTAGGCCTCAAATTCTGTCCAACTCCCAGAAGTAACATAGCAGAGTTAAAGAAAGACCTCAAAGAATTTTACGCAAATTTAGACTCATAGATATACTTAACGACAGTGATAACACAACAGACGACTTTCTAGTGAAGAACAAATCAACATACTTCCCCAACAAACATAACAACGCAAAAGAACTAAATAACTTCTGATCGTGTTTATCCAAAACAGTATGATTTATCTTTCTCATTGTTCATGCTGATGGCATCGGGGATAGTAACATAAACTGTCAAATGCTATCTCTCCCTCTTTTCTCTACCTTTCTATCTCTCTCTCTCTCTCACACACACACACACACACACACTCTCTCTCTCTTTCTCTCTCTCTCTCTCTCTCTCTGTATATATATATATATATATATATATACGAGACGGGCGCCCGACATTGCCCGGTCGTAAAATACGCTTATATTTGATTAATGCAGATTTTGTATTTATTATTACACAAGCAGTTCAGCCCGTCTTTGCTCGGGCCCTATGTACTGTTCATAACTTTATATGCATATGTATATATTAAAAAGTGTGAATATGTACGGTAATGCTTTTCTATATAACAGGCTTCTTTAAGTACCATAGAGAAAAGTTGGTAAAGACTACAGTGGTAATAGTTTTTTAATTTTGCCCCAATTTTAACCCCCTTAACATTAATTGTTTTGGGCTTAAATTGAATTAAAAAGTTTGACTATGTCTAAGTAACCAAGATCTAAAAGTTTAATTGTTTAGACCCAAAATTTGTGGAGAAGTTAAGTAAGGTGCAAAGGTCAACTCATTAAACCTTGACCTCTTCGCAGCCAAATTTTCGCCCCAAAACTGATTAAAACGCTTGCTGCTTGTCTGAATACACTTTATGTCAAATTTCAAATGCTTAGATTCAAAATTGGCTGAATAGTTTGCAAGAGACCACAAAGGTCAAATCTTTTGAACTTTGACCCCTTGGCAGCAAAATTTTCGATCAAAAACCAATTAAAATGCTTACCCTATGTCTGAATACACTTTATGTAAAATTTCAAATATTTAGATAAAAAATTGGCTGATAAATTTGGTAGAGACCGCAAAGGTAAAATGTTTTACAACTTTGTTAGCAATTTTGACCCCTTAACATTTATTGTTTTGAGCTCAAATCAAATTAAAAAGTTTGATCCAAGTCCGAGTATAATATAAAACTATAAACCATTGGGGCTTGTTGTTTGTTTGAATCTTGTCGACGATCGGGCGATTTCATTTAAAAAAAAGGATTACAGATGAATTTAAACACACACACACACACACACACATACATACATACATACATACATACATACATATATATATATATATATATATATATATATATATAAATTCACCTGTAATCCCTTTTTATGATAAAAGCAAACAACGATGCGACAACGGTTTACAGAGTTTTATAATATATATATATATATATATATATATATATATATATATATATATATATATATATATATAAACTTTAATTCAAGCCCTTATATGAAGATAATTTTTAAAAAGTCAACTGCAGATTTGTTTATTTTGTCCATAATACTTTCGAATGCAAAGCAGTATGCTCAAAAGTCTAAACGTCGATACAACTAGTTCTAGCCGTGATTGGTCTAATGGTAAAAATTCAGGTTCAGCTTATGGCTTCGAATTTTGCTAAGTACCGCCAGACTGATGTGTTGTATAACGATGAAACACATGTCCGTGGATAATAATATTTTTAATGTGCGTGCATATATATGGAGAGATTCCAAAACAAAGGTAAGAAACGAGACACACATCACTCTCAAACATACCCACACAAGAGTCCCAAACACACACAACGAAACGACCAGAACATATTCATACCATACACCCATCCCCACCAACAAACTCAACCAAAACTCCCATATAGAACACCACACATCCACACAAGAACACAGACATCATACAAACACAAGTACTACTACCAAAATGCTCCAAAAAACAACATATCAACAACCGATAACCCACTACCACATGGCAACACTAAAAGATACAACCTCCCACAACAATACGAAAATAGTTACTACTAACCACGTCACCCAACTCAGCCAAGTACCCACTATCTCTTACCCCACCCCACCCACACAAACCACCAAAAAATCCCCCTACTTATCAACCCCCACCGCAACAACCCAATGGAACTAAACCACCCCTATAGATACCACCCAACACAAAACAATCTTTACAACACCCACCCCCAGTACCCCACAGTACAAAACCGACCCCAAAAAATACCCCCCACACAAACACAACCAATCCGAATACCCCAGGTACCATCATAACCCATACATCCCACAAAACGACACAACCAACCTCCCAACCGAATCAACGAAACTAACGACCCTCACAATCATTTTTTAGGAATCCCTCACAAAATGACAACACCAGACTAGACAACAAAAAACCCAAAGTCATCAACCTATCTACAGAGACGCTTACAAAGGACGAAATTGAAGTACTAAAACTAGGCCTCAAATTCTGTCCAACTCCCAGAAGTAACATAGCAGAGTTAAAGAAAGACCTCAAAGAATTTTACGCAAATTTAGACTCATAGATATACTTAACGACAGTGATAACACAACAGACGACTCTCTAGTGAAGAACAAATCAACATACTTCCCCAACAAACATAACAACGCAAAAGAACTAAATAACTTCTTTGAAACACTCTGGAGCCTCAACCCCCAACATAAAGAAAACCCCACCAGTAATCTAACACGAAAACAAAATCAAGCACTTAAAAAAATCCAACACAATAACAACTTAGTTATAAAGGAAGCAGACAAAGGTAGTGCAGTAGTTATAATGAATAAGAACTTCTATAAAACAAAAATTTCAGAATCACTAGGGAACGAAAATTATTACAAACCAATTAGCTTTAACATAGACGACACAACCATATCTAAAATAACAAAACTCTGCACAACATACAATAGTACATTAACTAAAAAAGAAAAAGACTTCCTTACAGACTTCACAACAAAAACAAACATCTTCTATGGGCTACCCAAAATACACAAATCTAACCAGGTAAGACATGCCATCAACATACAAAAGTCGGAATACATAAGCACCCTAAACCCCAACGACCTCACATTCAGACCCATAGTAGCAGGACCATCATGTCCAACAAGCAGACTTAGCAACCTAATAGATATACTATTACAGCCCTTCACCAATCTAGTCAGATGTTTTGTAAGTGATAACACACACTTCCTTAGCTCCCTACCACAAACAGTAGACGATGGGACTATACTAGCAACATTCGATGTTAGCAGCCTATATAATAATATCCCACACAATCTAGGAAAAGAAGCTATCGCATATTGGATTGACAAACATACACAGACTTTACACCCCAGATTCAATAAACAATTCGTGATTGATAGCATTGACATAATCCTCAATAACAACTCCTTCCAATTCAATAAACCCAACTATATCCAAATACTAGGCACAGCAATGGGTACCAAAATGGCACCGACATATGCCACCCTTACACTCGCCTTCCTAGAAGAGACCCTTTATGAAAGGATAGAGCAAAAGTACGGGCGCAATATAAAAACTCTCTTCATAAAATCTTGGAAAAGATACCTAGACGACTGCTTTATCCTCTGGAGAACCTCATGGGGGGTATCAAAGAACTCCACACTTTGCTACAAAATCCACACCATAAACTAAACTTAACACTAGAACAAAGCCCCACTGAACTACCTTTCCTAGACATCCTAGTAAATATAAAAAACAACAACATAATCACAGACATCTACCACAAACCCACAGACACTCAACAATACCTCCACTTCAAAAGCCACCATCCTAAAAACTGTCTAAAGTCAATACACTACTCCCTAGCACGTAGAGTCTGCACCATAGTAACAGACAGACACCTCCGTTCAACTAGACTGAATGAACTACAAATAACACTGTGGAAAAGAGGATACCCACTACCACTAATACAGAAAGGTATTGAACTGGCTGAAAAAATTCCAATAGACCAACTAAAAACCCCAAAAGAACACAACAAAGAACAAATTCTAGCATACGTCTCTACACACAACACAAACAACCCAGAACAATTCACACAGATAACAAAAAACCTTATCCTCCTCAATTAGAACGACAAACTAAACAACATACTTAAAACAACAAAAATAATAGAAAGCAAACGCCAACCCAAAAACTTAAAACACATTCTAACTTCCTCAAAACTCGTCCCACATACTACAAAAGGAGTTACAAAATGCAACAAACCGCGATGTGGAGTATGTGACATAATAATAGAAGGTAACACATACACATTCAAAAACCCAGCACAAACATTCAAAATAAAAAAGGATCTAAATTGCACCTCCAGAAATGTAGTATATGCACTAAGATGCACAACATGCAACAAATCCTACATAGGCGCCACCAAAAATTTCAGCAATAGAGTGGCCTTACATAAGAGCAACATCAAAATTGCAGATAACAGACACCTCTATGTTTCAAAACACGTACACACATGCAGTGGAAACAGCTTCAAAATAATGCCAATCTTCCAAATAGACAATTATTTTTATTTACTTACACAGGAAAAAAACTTCATCACCAGATTCACTCCTGAACTGAACAGAACCTAATACCATCACACAAAAACATGAAATGCAAGGTACACTCGCATGCACACCCATACACATACACATATACACACCCACACATAAATCAGAACCGACACATTAAAACACACACACGTGCGCGCATACAACCACACACAGACATAACACCCCTATCTCTAATACAACACACTAAACAATACCAACCCTACTTAACCTCGAAACCAACAACACTAGGAGACACCTAGAACCATAGTATAATATCTGTTCCAACACCTCGCTCCCTCCTCAGTCAAGGGAGGAGAACCCCCTCATGACTGAAACGACTATCATCCCTTCTATCATCCCCATCCCATACCTACACCCCCTCCAATGCCCCCCCCTCTGGAGAACAAAATCTTCCCCACACTAGGAACCGATCCTGGGTCTGGCCATACCCACATGGGGAGACAAATAAATAGAAACATTAAAAAATCCCCTATTTTAAATACACCCCTCTTTCTAAACAAACATAATATAAGACTAAAACGAAAAATCACAATACTAAAATCCAAGAATCCAAAAAATAAATATCAAAATAGGATGAAAGCATCCCTACCCTTACTTCAGAAGAGCCAGTCCCCCCTCCCCACACATACACATTAGTAACGACCTCGGACCACAGCCGCCTTCCTAAGGAAGCAAATAACCCCAAAATACTATAAAACAATATACACATTCCCAAAACAATAAAAGCAAACACACACACGCACACACACGCGCACACACATACACATAAACACACGCACACACACTCACACACACGCACACACCCTACCCCACCCTAAAGGAAAACGAAAAGAAGAAAACATTAGCAGAAGGAGATAGCGACTACAGCGAGGTCAACGTCTCCCTGGACAAGCCAAATAAAAAAGCAATAAGAATTCAGCATACCAATGTTTAATTAACACTTACAAGCCTCCACCCCTTGGAAAAACTTCAAACTAACTACGAAAATCGCCATTTTTACACATTTGAAAATAATTTCTGACGAGGACGCATCACAGACCGTCTGAAACGCGCATAAACGATTTCAATGACTTAAAAACATTATTACAATGATCCAAACATAATTCTCAATGAAAAATCAAGACACGGAATAATAAAATAATGTTAAAAAATACAAATTGTTGGTGACTACTCCCTTATTTTAATATACATCTTTCTTTCGTTGGAATTTATTAACCCATTTTATATATATATATATATATATATATATATATATATATATATATATATATTATGAGTATATTCTCATAACCAGTATGGCCATTTCCTTTTCCATGGCAATTTATACAGACACTTTAAGGAAGCATAGTGCACCGAAGGGCCGATGGTAATATCACAAAACCACCTTTACGAGAGAATTGTCCGTTAGAAAAGATTTAAGAAAGCGTCCTTCCACAAGCAACAAACAAAAGGAAACAAACCCGGGATGAGAACAATATAGAAATCCGGAAGCCACACACACACACACACACACACACACACACACACACACACACACACACACACACACACACACACACACACACACACACACACACACACAAATCTTTTTTTATTTTTATTTTTCGTATCCATTGTTAAGAAATTGAATTCTGCTTTGGGAGCGAAACACAACTTGATATTTTCACTGTTATTCTGATCTCTTGAACTTTGACCCTCACTAATCTCATCATCGTCCTTCTGACCCGCTGTTATCCCGAATCTTGTTTGCTTAACAATCCTCCTACTTCTCCCTCCTCCCGGCAGAGGGCACTGGCCAACATCGAGTCGTCGCAGCGACGAGGATGTGGGAAGCTGTTATGATTAGTTTGCAGATGGGTTGAATTTGAAGGGAAAGCGTAAATTATACAGAACAGATGCTTTTAAATAATTAAAATGGACGGGGGCAGGAGCAAAGAAAAACAGGGCAACCATACGCACACACACATACACACACACACACACACACACACACACACGTCAACTTGGGTTTACAAATGAAGCGTCAGACAATTCGAGAGAGAAGATTGGAGCGTACTCATTTATTTCGCTCTGTTCATTTGCGACCACTCCCCCCCCACACACATATATATATATATATATATATATATATATATATATATATATATATATATATATATTTAAATTATTTACTATAACCATTAAACACCTACAGAGACCAGTGCTTCAACCATTTCGGGAATCCTCAGTGCAGGATGTCACAATTAACACCAGTCGATAGATTCGAACCCGGCGACACAAGCTGTGTCTGGCTTGATTAGTAAGGACCGCATATATATATATATATATATATATATATATATATATATATATATATATATATATATATATATATATATATATATATATAAGTTTCGTGGTTCAATATTAAATTCTGATAAAACAACATATAGAGACATATATTCGATTTGGCTAGGATCTCCTTGAAAGTATTACTTCAAGTTATATCTATCAGGATTTTTTATCTGAATTTCTATCAGTGTCTGTTTTATATCCATAATAAAAAATATTTAATTTGAGGTATTATTATATATTTATAACCTTATCATATAATAATATAATAAAAGCAAAAATAAAAATTAAATCATCAAATATTAATTTAAATACACATTTAATTAATTAAAATAATATATCATTATGTGATTAGTGCTCTTTTAAGCATAATACAAGTGGAAATATGATTGTATTAACCAATTCAACTAGTTTTGGAAATAACTATTAATAGTTGATTGAAGAATATTTGTATATAACATATAAGATGAAAAAAAATTTTTTAGTAAAACTTTCAAATAATAATTAAAGTAAAATAAATAGATAGATAAAATAAATGAAAATAAGATAGCACTAATTAAGTAAATAAAATTAAATATCAAGCTGATTAGGTTATAAATATATAATAATAGCTCAAATTTAAAAAAATTATTAATGGATATAAATTAAAACATAATAAATTTAAAATAAAATTGAACAAAATATGCATATGAATTAATGAATACATAATAGATTAAAGTAAAATAAATGTTAATAATAATAATCATAATTAAATGATATTAATATAAAAGTATAACTTAAAGGATATCAGATTATATATATATATATATATATGTATGTATACATATATATATATATATATATATATAATCATCAACATACAGTACTGTTTCGCTGTTTCACAGCTCATCAGTGCAGCTAAACAGGCAACTGCCTCCAGACAGAAGTATCTAGCCTCCGGGCTAAGATCAAGTCCCCAACCCCATTTAGAAACTGACCTGCTTGGTTTGGGTTTCCCGCAAAATAGTGGGCGTTCTAACAGTTAGACAGGTGATGGGAGGGACCTTACTAACATATTTTAATAGGCATTTTGTTTGATTTTGAACATTTATTTCTTGGGTGTTTTGTCTCGATTTTCTCACTCCTTTTCCCAATGAATATTTATTTTAACACAAAAAAAAAAAAAAAAAAAAATTACACGCACACATGTTCATAATATTCACATTTTTAAAACGTTTGGGTTTCTTAAGTATATTTAACTCCACGGTGTGAATGCGGTATTGTGGTGAAAGGTGCCGACTAAGAGTAATCTCAAAGTTTCGCAGACAGATAGAAAGACCCTCGAACCCACACCCAAGAAATTCTTAGGGATTCATGCCCAAGTTTATTGTAACTCGTTTTGAATTGTGTTCTTTGATGTGCCAATTGTTGCAATGTATTTTAATTTGATGCGCAATAAACACTTAAGTTAATTTGTTCTTAATCAATGGAAGGGAAACCCTTCTATACTAAAGCAATTTTTATTTTTCCCTATTTCCAGACAGTCGAGCGGGATGGACGCGCGGATAAAGGGTTTAGAATCATTACCGCAGGGTCCCGATTTCGAATCTCGCTAGATTCAGCCACTCTGATGAGTTGTAGACGACGAAACACATGTCAGTGGATAATTATATTTTAAAAACAATATGTATGCCGCTCCCCATGTGGAGCTGCCAAGTTGGTTAGAGGGAAAATTATTCCCAACTCGCATTTAAGTAAAAATGCACTTTCATAAATAATTGAATTCATTCAAAGCGTATCGCAAAAACAAATAACAAATAACATCTAAATAAATCGCGATATATCCAGACAGTCGAGCGGGATGGACGCGCGAATAAAGGGTTTAGGCTAGGCACAGCAAAAACTGGGGGGGGGGGGCAGGTAAGTACTTTTTGACGGACCGTCTTTTTAAAAATCTACCAAAAATCAAGTAATTATCCGATCAATACGAAATGTTCAGCGATTATTAAGAGAAGAACGAACTTTATAACAGTGTACTTATTTTTCATAAACGATATTTATATATATATATATATATATATATATATATATATTTGCTTACAAACCCCCCTTGTTTTGAGGGGGTACAAATATGCTTAAAACAATCATCTGAAACTGAACACAACATATTGTGTTGTTGTAAGGGGAAAATTATAGATAAAAAAAAAATTGTTTGCATACCTTATTTTTGACGTCTGAATATCAGAACTTCGATTGTGTTTAATTATCCCGCTTTTGAGTTTTGAAGTGTGAAATTCGGTGAATATTTTAAGTAAAATAATTCATTTAAGTTAAGCAAAACAAAACAAAAATTTTTTTAATATTTATACGAAAAAAGCCATTTTAAAATCTTTGATAAATAAATTAACAATTTTTTTAGCGAGCCGAATAATGCATGACCATTATTAAACAGGGCATGCTTTGAAGAATCGATACAAAAAAAAAATCGATAAATTTTGTGCCCTTTGTGTTAAAAATAGCATCATTTTTTCGATCCCGTTTGAAAACATTTGTCGCCTTTCGACTACGGTGGACCAAACGCGCTGAAATAATTTTTTTTTATTCTGCTTTAAATTGCCCCCCCCCATTTTGGGGAGCCTGGCCCCCACACACATACACATTAAAAACCAAACTCATACAAATGGTCACGCATCTGGTACTGGCCAGCCTTAGCGTTAATAATACATTGAAATTTTCGTCACTGAAAAATAAGTTTTTTTTGGTCTGTTTGGTCTTCCATAGTTTGCTTTTTATCAAATAAAAACGTAAACATTGTCGATCTAGACTCTAGATCGACGCAAAGTAACTGGTTGCCTATATGAATAAGTGGAATTATTTGAAATCCAGGTACTTATATTATAATATTTTTGCATATTCTCATAGAAAATCGTCCTAAATCTTAGTTAGACAACAAATAAATAAATTAATTATTTCAAAAACCTTTTTTTTTTTTTTTAAATATTTATGTACGTTTTTTTTTTTTTTTTGTGCAAGCCAAAAAATGTCAATTGTTAACTTTTTGGGAAAATTTAACATTTAAAATTTAATTAAAAACAGTAGAATAAGTTTTACATTATTCTGTTTTCTATATGATACAATTCAGGTTTTTATCTTTCTGGAAAAAAAAAGTTACTCAGAAATAATGGATTTTAATAAATGTAATTTCGTTTTAAAAAACAACAACAACTTGATTTTGCGGCCATTTTTGGCGGTACCTAGTTTAGGCTCATTACCGCAGGATCCCAATTTCGAATTTCGCTGGATCCAGCTACTCTGATGAGTCGTAGACAGCGAAACCCGTGTCAGTGGATAATTATATTTTAAAAACAATATATATATATATATATATATATATATATATATATATATATATATATATATATATATATATATATATATATTGGTATATTTAGGCAGCATTTTATCATTCAAGCAAATATTATTAAATACAACGAAGATACTTTGCTTTATGATTCTTTTTCACTTTTTCGATTTTCCGTATAATCTTTTTTATATCAAAATCGAAAATATTAATGAAGGTTTCATAATTATTACTGTCACGAGCGCTTTCGATTCGTCCACGAATCATCTTCAGGTGTGTATCTGTGCCTAAATCAAAACGTGGATTCCATGAAAAAAGCTTCTTTCTTAGAACTGTGCGCCTGTGGAACTCTGTTCCGTTTACCTGCTTCCCACCTGACTACAACTTGGATGTCTTCAAGTCCAACGTTAACAAATTCCTAATGAACCGCCCCTTAAGTAAACACTTCATCAAATCTCCACACTAACGTAATGTACTTGCAATAACCCTTATCCCTGAGTGGCTTCCGGGCCTTGATAAGTGGTGACCAATGTGTGTAAAAAAAAAAAAAAGTGAGAAGAAGCGAAAATTGAAAAAGTAAAATATACATTCCACCGCGTTAGGTGATGGTAAGTTAAAATATATAAAGTCGACGAGAAATCGATTAAAATATAGATCGATTAAAAATTAGAATATTAAAATTAGCAAGTTCATAGGCACTACTGGCAAAGTCTGTCCATTACGCGCGATGCAAGACATTTTAACATATTGCTGCTTTTCTCGAATGCAATATTATTTATAGTAGGGTCATGAGTTCTAATGTACGCCGCTTCAAGAATTTTTAATTTTTTAAAAATTATTTTCACGTTGTATAATTTTTGTATTGTCAATGAGGATTTTTCTAAGATTGGAGGAGAGATAGGTGCGTTCTTTCATTAAATGTTGATATATTTGGCAGAGGAGTTTGGTAGAGTCTGCAAAGGTCAACTCTTTCAACTTTGACCTCTTGGCAGCCAAATGTTCGCCTAAAAACTGATTAAAAAGCTTGTTGCATGTCTGAATACCCTTTATGTAAAATTTCAAGTGTTTAGATACAAAATTTGCTGAATAGTTTACTAGAGACCGCAAAGGTAAAATCTTTTGAACTTTGACTTCTTGGTAGTAAAATTTTCGCCCCAAAACTAATTAAACAGCTTGCCCTATGTCTGAATAGACTTTATGTAAAATTTTAAATGTTTAGACCAAAAATTGGTTGAAAGGTCAAATTAAAAAAAAATTTGACCCCAATTTTTACCTATTAACATATATTGTTTTTGGCTCAAATCAAATTAAAAAGTTTGATCCATGTCCCGGGAACCTACATTAATGGGACGCAATGATTGTATCCCGAAAGATGAGGAACACTATGGGAGTACTAACATTGATCGAAAGTATAGAGTTCGTTTGAGTAATTATGTGGCGGTTTATGACGTTAATTTGTCGACATTAGATTGAAGACGGCCAAGTGGTAATTAACAGAAAATAGTCCTACAATAATGTGCTTCATAGATAAAACAACCTGACAAAGAAGCGTTGTTCGTGGTAATTCTACAAAACATTGGGCTCATCAGCGGAGAAAAGAAATTCACTCTTCGTTGTTGTAGAAAGAAGATTTCTTACTGTAAACTGTTACAATGAGGAACAAAAAATTGGAGCCCAGTCGGGCATCTTCCAGGGAAATAACGACAGAACAGAGATAGACCTACAATGATGCAAAGACCCGTGGCGTAGTGGATAAAGTATTTATTAAAATCCAGTTGCACTCTTCTGGAAGTTGAAGGCTCAAATCTCAGTGTGAGCGACACTCAAAATACAATTGCAAATTACTAAGGACTTCTACCTTGTCATGGCTGACAGATCGCGACCATGCCGTTCCCGGGGTTTAAAAAATAAAAGGGTTTATTTTCAGATTCCCGAATTCGACAGAAAGGTTACCAAGTTCGCTAGAAAGATTCCCGAGTTCAACAAGATACACCTGATGAAGGTCGAAGGTTACATCGACTGAAACCTGGGTATGAATACTATCATAGTCAGTCATGTTTTAGTAGGTAGCCGGCATTTCTTTTATTTATGTTGCTAACAGGCTAATTGACCACAGAAGGTAATTGCGGTGATCATTCGACTTTTTTCTTGCAGAACGAGACAATATTTCAGAATACTGCTATCTATCTAATGTGTTAATATTATCTTGTATGTATAGCCTCTTGATTTCCTAAATACAGAACATTTTGTACCGATGTCCTATTTATAGAGGATTCAATATCTTTATTTCTTAATAAAATATAGGGCCTTTTCCTTTCAATTTATGTATTCTAACCCATTTTTAGCAAAGTTTCAACTTAATAGTAAAAATAGGTACCCTGGGACTTAACAATTTAACTATTTTTTTTTTAGTCGCTGGAACAAAGACTCCCTCGGAAGGGATTAAAATGCTAAAATATTTGCAGCGACTACGTCAATGATTTGAAAAAAAATCTGTCTCTAATTGCCAAACTTTAAGGTTGAGGATTTTCTTCTTTGGCACAGAAGATGACAGTGACAGAAGCAGATGTAGTAGTCGTTATATCAAGAGTTTCTCTAGTTTGATAGACGTATCCCTGCCCCACCCACCCCGGGAATCGACGCCTCTTATTGTTTTGTTACGCGTCCGTCCGTCGCTCGTTTTCCCTCCGCTCCACTCACACGCAGAAGCCGTGACACAAAACTTTGGGGGAAAAAATGTGGTCGAGTACTTTCAGCTGTTTTCCGTAATTCATAGCTGGGACTTTCGAACGAGCAATAAGTCAATCTTGTAAAGAGTTACTAAACCCTACTCATTTTTTTTCTTTTTTTTTTCTTTCGTTTAAGGAACATAAAATTATCAAGCCGAAACACACACACACACACACACACACACACACACACACACACACACACACACAATCATTTTGTTTCTATGTAAAATTAGTAAAGTTATCTAACTTCCGCTTTATTCTTTGTGATTTTTAGTTCTAATTGAAAAAAAAATCTCGCAAGTTTTCACCAAACTATCAAATAATTTATTCTTTATTAGTTATTTATATCTCAAGTCCTGTTGTCATAGTTGGACTAGTGAATCTTTGCCATGTTTGAGGGTGTTTGAAAAGGTGTAAAAAACGTATCTGTAATTTGGTTGTCTCAACATGTTCGTCTCTGCACGCCTCTCTCACGTACGCAATATTACTAGTCTCTTCTATACGTACTATCATGGCATGTGTGCTTCAGAATTATTTGCTCATTCTCGGATTACTTTCTTCCAGCTTGTTTGATTTGTTAGTCTAGTGGTCATCATCAATTCATTGTTACGAATGGCTGAAAAAATAACGATATTATGTCAGCACGGTACCAAAATACACATGTACCATAAATTTCCTTACCCCCTCGTTCCTTCCCCCTCTCTCATCTATGTATCTACCTCCCTCTCTCTCTCTCTCATCTAAATAGAACCTTGATTCCAGTAAAGCAACTTGACCTGACGTCATCCCAATTATAGTGTTAAAAAAGCTTCAACCAGAACTTGCTCCCATACTTACGAAACTATTTAAGCGCTGCCTTAAGGAGAAGTGCTTTCCGACTCCCTAGAAGACCTCATCAGTTTGCCCTGTATTTAAGAATTCGGGTGATAAGTCATCTCCCTCTCAGTACAGACCAATAAGTCTCCTGTGTGTTATGAGTAAGTTGCTGGAATCCATATTAAATAGAGAAATAGTCAACCACCTCAGCAGAAACAACCTTCTTAGTGACACACAATATGGTTTCCGCTCTGCAAGATCTACCGCAGATGTGCTGACGGTTATATCTCACATGATTAGTGAATCTCTTGACAAAGGCTTCCTTTCTAGGGCAATTGCTCTTGACATATCAAAGGCCTTCGACAAGGTATGGCATAAGGGTCTACTTCACAAGATTTCCAGCTACGGTATAACTGGAAATGTTTTCTCAATCATTAAATCATTTCTCTCCGATAGGCTCATAAGAGTAGTGGTTGATGGACAAAAATCAGAGGCCTGCAGTATTAATGCTGGAGTCCCTCAGGGGTCAATCATGGGCCCAACTCTCTTCCTGATCTACATCAATGACCTCCCTAAACACATACTTAAATCATTCGTTGACATCTATGCTGATGACACGACCATCTACGGCAACACATCAAAGGCTGTAAATGACAAAGTTCTCTCTGATTCTCTCTCCTCTGATCTCGAGCGTGTGGTTCAGTGGGGGAAGACGTGGCTGGTTACCTTTAATGCATCTAAAACCAAACTCCTATCCTTACATCATCAACGCTCTGATCCCCATCTGGCATCAATTGGGATGGATGGCTCTCGTCTGGGAGAAGCCCCGTGTTTTGACAAGCTTCTGGGCTTGACCTTTACTCCTGATCTGAAACGTACATCAAGTCTGTTGCCGAGGTCGCTGGAAAGATGGTGGGATCCTTCTACCGCCCCAGAAGATATCTCACTACTGATGCAATTGTCTATCTATATAAAAGCCAAGTACGTCCAAGGATGGAATACTGCTGCCATATCTGGGCAAGAGCTGCTAAAAACAGCCTATCCTGCCTTGACAGAGTACAAAATAGACTTCGTGGCTTAGTGGGGGATGCCCTTTTCTCTACCCAGCAACCTCTCTCCCACAGAAGAGACGTTGCGAGCCTATCCTTGTTTTATTGTTATTTACATGGCAGGTGCTCGTCTGAACTCCAATCTCTGGTCCCCCCTCGCCAATCTTTCACGAAAAACACCCGTCTAGCTGAATCCACTGTAAAAAATTTCCCCCACTCTTTATCTGTGCCTAAATCAAAACGTGGATTCCATGAACAAAGCTTCTTTCTTAGAACTGCACGCCTGTGGAACTCTGTTCCGTCTGCCTGCTTCCCACCTGACTACAACTTGGATGTCTTCAAGTCCAACGTTAACAAATTCCTAATGAACCGCCCCCTCAAGTAAACACTTCATCAAATCTCCACACTAACGTAATGTACTTGCAATAACCCTTATCCCTGAGTGGCTTCCGGGCCTTGATAAGTGGTGACCACTGTGTAAAAAAAAATATATATGTATCCATCCTACTTATGTATGCATTTATCTATATATTCATCGTGGCCATAAATATCGTGTTCAATTTAGTACAATGTTATAATTGAAAATTGAGCCCCCACATGATAAGTTGTAAAAATTTTGTTTCATTTTTTTTATAATCTGAAACTTAAGTCTGTAATTAATAGAAAAAAAGTTTTGTTTTTTTTAAGCGAAAATTATGGAATTTAGAGAGGCAATCTCGACAAAGTCCGCTCTTTTCTGTACTTTGACTTAACAAATTACGGTTTTAATAAAACAAAGCATTCATATTTTCCTATATAAAAACAAATGTTTACAAAAAACCCAAATAAAACTGTACTGCGAATTTTGTTAAAAAAAAAGAAAAGAATTTACAACAAAAATGTTTTGTATACTTCCAATTTCTTCTCCACGATCAAAAAGCCATTTTAGTTAACCCAATAAAAAATTATATATATATATATATATATATATATATATATATATATATATATGACATGCATTATGCGGTTATCAAAAATTCTTAGATATAAAAACAGTATGGCAAAATCAAATAAGTAACACGTTAAACATTGTATTTGACACTTGGGGTTCGACTCATGTAATCTTTTTTTTGAAAAAAAAAAAACAACAACTACTGTTTGCTGAAATAATAATCGCCACTCTTTCTTTGGTATTATTCGCCATGAGATCTCCGCGTAGAAGTTTAAAACATCTCGTATCAATAATATTTTCTTTTTTATCGTTCACATGTGGCCGAAGGACGAAGTGATAAGTTTCGGGTCTCCCGCTTTTCGGTTTCAGCCAATCGGCTCTGTTGTTATGCCAATGTTTGCTGCTGTATAAAATGGACGACTTATACCGGGAACAAACGATGTCGAAAAAAAGTTTTTTTTTGTTTTAATTTTTTTCTGTTTTAAGTATATAAAAAACACATTTGGATGATATAAAAGCTCTATCGTAAAATGTGAAGGAAAACGGGTGTGTCGTTTTTTAGTTTATCGAAAACAAACGTACCAAAAGTTTCATTTATATATATATATATATATATATATATATATATATATATATATATATATATATATATATATATACACATACATTTCGGTAATGTTCATATACCAATAAAATTAAGCAATTGTCCTCCACTGGACATTCGAATGTCCACTGAAAGGCAATTGTTAATTTTTGAAATTGTATACAAATGTGAAGTTAAGGTGGGTAATAACTAAAATATATATATCTATGGGAAACTGGGTAGTTTTAGGACAGATACCGAAATCATGTTGCATCTTTTAGAATTGGACCAGAGAATGAACCAAATTAGGATGAGAATAATGATAGAAATAAGAATAAAACAAAAAATAATTATTAAAAATAAAAGAGGAACATAACTGCATTAGGTGATTGCATGAGGAAACTATGTAAGAATAAAAAAATTGAATTGAAATGTTCAATAGTAGTTAAAGCTAGAAATAAAAACCAAGTAAATAAAAAAGATGCAATCTATGTTTATTTGAAGCATACCACATAGTGAATTCTAAAGAGGAAATTTTAAACAGAAAGTTAGATGTTATACAAAGTTGTCTTTATCCCGTTATCAAGCCTAAAATCTGATTAAAATAAATTTGAAAAGAAAAGTTTACTGAAGATGTTGACGATAAAATGTAAGTGTGGAAAGAGAATGGTTAAATTTAATACAAAGATTTTGAAATAATGCAATAAATAAATAAATTATTTGATCATCAACTTTGAATATAGAAACTACAATGTCTATAATCTTAATAAAAGAAACAGAAGTCATTTTAATTTTAATAATAGTTATGAATAATAAAATTACACCCAGTTAATTTCAGAAACACGAAGATTGGGATGGATTAAAACAAATTTAATCAAAATATAAAATTGAAGAAAACTAAGTGGGAAATTTAACTGAGATTATAAAGTAGACAGTGTTATAATTATAAGTTTAAAATAAAACAAAGGTGATTAATAAATATCAAAGGCTACATATTAAGATATTAAATAATTAAAATTTCGATAAATTGATAAATTGGTAAAAATTGAATAAATAGAGTTATCTTCTTTCGAACATAAAAATTTTACGTATTATAAGGAAAAGAAAAGATGATAAATTAAAAAAAATATTTGGATAATGATAAGAATTGAAAGGATAAATTTTAAATTTAACTTATTCGCATAACCAATCTGGGATGAAAATTATTTTTAATTAATAATATTTAAAATAATCTTTTAATCACAGTTCATTCTTAAGAAATAAAATGTTAAGCGTTGATTAATCAGTGGATCGTAGAATGCAAACAAAGTTTGTACGAAACTAGCGGAGATTGTGGAAGAAATAATCAAGCATAAGCAAGAATTTGAAGGAATGTATTAGTATATTTAAATAAATCAATTAAATGAATAAATTGAAGAAGAAAATAATTATCTAAATAAAAAACTTAGAAAAGATTAAATTAATATTAAAATAAGTAATTCGTTGAAATATTTAACAAGTAGAAATACGAAAATAGGCGAGTACTAAATACAAACTTTATTAAAAAATAAAAAAAAGCATTCAGAAAATATGAAAAGGGTGTGCAGGTAGGTCCAACTGCTTGTTCTGTAAAAATAGAGACTATGAATGTATTCATATATGTATAAATAGTGTATTTGGCTGTTTGATGAGTAGTT